>NC_141081.1:40075517-40353017 GCF_041138505.1 Cibotium barometz | reverse complement strand
CTCATGTATGATTGCCTAGGATCATGTCATATGATAATGATTTCTTGTGAAAATTCATCACTACAAATGTAACCACAAACGTAAGATGACATTCTCATGTTTAAGTAATTGTTCGTGATCCATCTCATAATGCTTATCTTCCACACAAAAAAGTTGAAACACACATTGACTAATGTAGCTAGTGTATGACTCCTCCAAGAACTCCGAAGCCATTGGGTGAACCTTCCAAGTTTGCATGTTCAACTTTACAAATTGATGGTTCTTTCTAAAGTAGATATGATATGTATCTCAATCATGGGACCAATCTAGCATTCATCATGCACAACCGCTCTAGGATCACATCATATGGTTGTGGTTTTTTTGTGAAAATTCATCACTACATGATAGTTAAAACCAAAGGTTTTGACATTAAAAACTCTCAAAAGTATGAGCGATTTTGGTTGTAGTTTTGTTACGCCACCATATGTGGTTTTTCTCAAATCTCCCAATAATTCTTAGTGTCAGTGTTCACACACATATAGCACGGCCATCCCAATATTGCGTTTGTTTTTATGTACCACTGCCGACTGTGTTAGTCTCCTTGCTTCTATAGTAATGTCCCAATTTTTTAACACACACTTTAGCTAGATTTTCCTTTTCTTCATTCCTAAGTGTTTCCTCATTTGATTTTGACTTAGGTTTTGTTTTCTTCTCCATGGTCTTAATCTTCCTTCCATTGAGTCCTTCTCAAATACCTCCACAGACTTGCATTCCTCTATACTCTATAAAAGGGTTACACAGTTACAATCTCATAATGTTAACCTTAGTAGAGTAGAATTCTATAAGCTTGGCAATGCCTCGAGGGATATAGTCAGCATCACTTAAGAATGGCATAGGTTTTATATCCATGTTAGGGCATCACCTAGTTTGAATGTTATCCCCACTTACAAAATAGGCTAGCAAGAACAAGCCACAAAATAGTGCATATAAATATATGTATGTGTGTATGTATGTAAACATATGTGTATACATATGTAGCACATACGTATATATGTATGTGCATATATATGTACCACATATAAATAAATAAATATATGTATGTAAACATATGTGTATATATATGTAGCACATACATTTATATGTATATATGTATATATGTATATGTATGTGTGTGTGTGTACACACACACACACACACACACACACACATCTCTATCTTGAAAAATACTCTTTAAACAAGGATTTACTTGTATGACATACCACCATTTCTTGTCATTTATATATGCCTGAAACACAACCTCTTAAGAAGAAACACATTGATGGGTATAAATTAAACATGCATAAGGATGATATAATAAAAGCTTATGTGGTTAGAATTTACTTATTCACAAATGCAATGATGAGGTAGTACAAATGCTTCTCTCTTTGTTTGCAAAAAATTTGTGGAATCGATTGCCATAAATCCATTTGGATGTCTTTTCACGGTTGCTTGAGCACCTCCGGCCGCACACGACATCCTTGAACCACTTCACATCCAATATAAAAATTTAGAATGTCTTGAATCCAACCTTTAGTATGTTTTGAATCATGCCATAATAATCAAGCATTGCTCCACTCTCTAGCTCAAAGTTTGCCATAACCCCACAATCTTGGGTATTTCTCTTTGTATCTATACGTGGATTGTGGAAATGCCTTCCTTAGGATAGCATGGCATTGTGTACTTAAAACTAACACCAACACTAAATGAAATATGTTTATGATATTGAATAACCATATCATGAGATTCTACTTAAATTAAAAAATAGAAAGTAGAGACACACTTACATGAGGCTCGCATCCTCCTGCGTACTCCCATTCTTCTTTTATCACTATCTCTCCTTGTTATTTGGCCTTTTCCATTTGTTCATAAAGCCAATTGATGGTAGAAGCTTTTGCAACAAGTGATGCAAGCTCTAGAGGAAATAGCAAGCCTTTCGAATGCATCCTAAATGCTCTTCTCTCCTCATAGATCGGTTTCTCCTCACCTTTTCATACCTTGCCACCCACCTCTTCATAACTTCACTATTGAGAATACAAAATGTACTCACCTTCTTTGACATTGATGTGTCCATTCTCCTTGCTCTTCCTTTGCCTTGTGGTATGTGGGACTCCATGTACTCATCATCCTCATTACTCCACAATCGTGATATTATGGGATCCACTCGGGATAAATACTTTGAAATGTGGAGACATGATTCTTGCACTAACCAACCCTCTACCATGATTTCTTTTGGCCTAGATCTTTGCCTAACTAAATATTTCAAGGTCTTCATGAAATGCTCAAGGAAGAACATCCAATGAGCATGCACAACACCGCACAACATTGACACTTCATCTATCAAGTGTACCACACGATTCAATTGACTAGTGAGGATAGTACTTGGGAATTTTCCTCAATCATGCACACTGCCTCCATGGCCATTACTCAGGCTGCATCAATAGTGGATGGACGGATATCCTTCAAACTCGTGTACCGACAATGGATTAAAGTCCATTTAATTAGCATGGCATGTCTTAAAAACTAGCGCAAAAATAAAATAAAGCCATGTTTTACTTTTTCATGCCTCATGCACTTTTTGATCTCCACACCTACTAATGCATATGGAATAATGAACTATGTAGCACAAAACATTTAAATCAATGTTATGTAATTACAATGCAATACCATCATGAAGATTATACAATTAAAGTGAACATACTTGAAACATCTTGTGCCAATCATGCATTTTTAGACCATACAATTAGTTTCTCCTTTCTTCTTTGTTTTTGTGAATGCCCCCTTTAAAGAACACATGACATCCGTAGGGGTACAAAAGGAGGTAATTTGATCCTTCACTCCCTTCTTCTCGTTCTTTGTCAAGATCTAAGAGACTTTAGGTAAAATTACCTTCCCATTCTCTTGAACTATTGGCCAAGTGGGGAGGCATCTCAAGTCCTCCTGTACTAAATGTCAAGTGGTAAGGGGAGGCATCTCAAGTCCTCCTGAACGACTAAGAATCTCTCTTGCCAATTATATGGTCCTAAATATTTGATGCTACATTTTTTATGATGTGCATCAGATCTAGAAGATGATTGATTCTTAGATTTTTCCAATATGGGAGACAAAAGAAGTTTGAGTACCTTGTCATTCCCGGTGTAGTGGTGGTGTATGGGGAAATACTCTCCACAATACTTCCCAATCACCTACTCTTAGAGGATGTGGGTGGGGGGACTCCTTTTGTAAATGGAAGAAACTTCTCATGATGATCAAATGAAAAAAATCAATGATTTTCTTCATACATGACTTTCTTGAGATGTATAGGCCATGATGTAACAAGCGATATTACAAGAATCGAACAAGCATTGCGACCAGATGTTGTGAGTCATAATTATACATAATGTACAAATAATTTTTATTTAGATCCAGCTCGTATTTGATAATTCAAATCATAGGAAGGTGATCAAGCATAGAAAACATATCTGAGTACTCTCTATATCATATATATCATGCATTTTCCACATTAAAATTGCCTTCACCTCCATGCTACGTTGTGTAAGTAGTCGAGACACATCATGCACTTGGATGCCACACCATAGTGTCTCAAGCTCCTTTATCAAAGGTTCAAGGTACACAACCATGTTCTTAACCTTGTGCTTTCCACGCGCATAAGAAGAGCTAGCATCATATAACTCCTTTTTATTGACTTCCAAGGAGGGCGATTGTAGTTCACTACTACCACTGACCATGTGGTCCATGATGTTAATTTGAGACCAAATGGATTGAATCCATCCATACCCAATCCAAGTCATAAGTGACGTGGCTTGTCCTTGAATTTTCACCACTCCTCTTCTATGTGTTACCATGTTGGTGAATCCGCCGCCGCAGGGACCCTCATCGTGCCACTGTGGAGCAATTGTGTGAATTCCATGTCATGAGTTCGCAATAGACTTGCACCAAACATGTGTTGAATGTGGGGTATGATAGGAAAATGCCTCAAAACATTTTGAGGAATCATTGTACCTTGAAAATCACTTTGGTAATGAGACTCTCCAGATTTTGGACATTGAGTTACTCTTTTGTGTGTACCCCTAAATAGCATACAAGTATTGACATGTACATGTGTATTTTTGTAATCCATGCCAAGTGCCGTCTCAATACTCTCCTAGAATGTACCCTTGTGTTTGGCATCTTGTTGCCGAAAGGAAACATCTTTTTCATGAGCCTACAAAGTTTTTGAGAGAATTTAAAATAATATTTATAAAGGGTATGTCAAAAATGTTAAATTGCTAACCGCAAACACTAAGGACCCACCAAAAGAGGCTTATAAAATAGTCGCATTACTCCAACCATACATGGTCTGCAAGTTTAGTAGCTATAAGGCTACACAAAGGGTGGAGTATGCACACCCCTCGTATAGTGGAATGCAAGTAGCTTGTCGCATTGATCTTTGTCAAGTGTGGTTTCGGGCTCCTCCTCTCCTTTTTTCTCAAAGAAGTGATCAATCATCTCGTCCATGCCCAAATCTTCATTGACTTCATGTGCCATTAATGGAGGAATTTCTTCCTCATGTCGACCACATGGGCTCACCCCCATTGTAGCACATATGTTTCTAAAGCCTCTACCTAGTCGTCCACACATCACAGAGTAATGAGGCATAGACTCCCTCATGTAGCATGGAGGTCTCTGAAGCCTCTATGTAGTCGACCACTCATCACAGAGTAATGAGGCATAAAATCCCTCATTCTATGATGTGTCTCCTCCTTGTCCTTTTCCTAAAAAACATAGAATACCTTATGAATGCTTAAATCATGTGTATAATAATTGAATATATACACTCCTTGAAGTATTTGGACACCGTACATCTTAAAATTAGTTTGTAAACTTGCACATGCTTTATTGTGATTTGTCATCAAATAAACTCATGATTTCTCCCTTGCATCTTTGACATGTAATCTTCTAATGTAACCACCATTGATGCCGACTTTGCATGGATGCATTGTGATGGTTCTGGATGATGGCCTCTATAACACCAACAACCACCACACATAAGAAGAAGGTATAATGAAATCAGAATTTGGGAACACCAAAAGTACAACTCCAAGACACCTAATCACTCTGTTGATTCTTCCAATTGTCCTCCTAGGTCACATTTGATCTCCTACACCTTTAATAAACCATGCTAATTCTTAAATTGATCTCTATGTGACACTTTGATGTCCTAAATCAACCCCATATAGCTCTGTAAACTATTAGATACCCTCAGATCTAACTCAAAAATAGCATAGAAACCTTCACATCTTCACACACATATGGCTCTCCTCAATAAAATTAATCAAAACAACTCTCACATAGCCCACTTCATGCTTGATTCAACCCTAAACCCTCATACCTTAAACCTTCATCCCAAATAAACTCTCTTAACAATTTTCTACCAAAAACAACATGTTCATCCATAACTTATCCCACATGAACCAAATTCATCTAGAATAGAACACACCCAGCCCAACCGATAAACATCATCATCCCATATACAATATATTCATAGTCAAACCCTTTGCTATCTCCACACATACAAAAAGAAGTCTCAACAACCATGATACATGGTCTCAAACTAAAGGAAAATAAAGCACAAAAAGCGAAAAACCTTCACAAATGCATCCCAGCATCAATCTTCACAGATTCATCTTTATGTCAACAATAGCTTGCAGCTTCAATGGTTCAAATCTACACAGCCACGTGTGCAAGCCTCCATCTTCAAGCAGATAAAGAAACAATTATGCAAAGTAATGGATTAATCTAAGTATCAAACAGAGTTTCACTCCCTAATATTTTTGGGCACATCACATCCTAGAAGATCCTCTGTCTCCCTTTCATACAGTGTTCTTACAACCTACCACCATTCGTGTTCATAAAGAAGGAGCATCTAATATTGAGTTTAGTAATTCCAAGTGCATGCACAAGCAACATGATCTAACGTTGTATCCACCTAATATGTTTATACTTCTTGAAAACTTAGATTCGATACAACAATTTGATGTAAAAGAATGACAAGTCAAATACATAGTGTGTACTTGGCACCACTAATCGAAGATCTAAAACAACTACATGGAAAGGAAAAAAAGTGGTTGATATGTCCAAGCCTACATGCAAACGAAGCTTTGAGATTCGTGACATTCTAACATGGGTTGTTCATGACTATCTTGCCTACAGTTATTCTTCAGGTACATGGTTAGAGTTATTTAGTTTGGATTTGACAATGATGTGGAGTAACCATTGCACTAAGACTTTGGTTGTTCATAGGTCTATCAACAAAGGGTTACTTACAAGGCATTTCCAACCACATGGGGGGATTGGCAACGATTAAATATATCAAGAATCTCAACAAGAATATATATCTCTTTTATAGAAGATTTTTGCAGGACACATTTTGAGATCAAAAGAACAAGCAAGGCATTTAAATATAAGGATTGAGAGTGGAGTGTGCCCTATACGAATGACTCCTATGGATTGGTATAAAAAATGGATAATTGGGCCTATTTATAGATCCAAATGTAGATCTCACAAGTGACAAGGAAGACAAGGATTGTTGCAAAGATAGAGGAAAAATATCGATGACACCCAAGATTTCAATATGGTATAGTTTGGAATATTGGAAAGAATTGAAAATCACACATATTCTTGACCCCGTGCATATTTTAAAAAATGTTGGATACTTTCTTTGGAAACATCTTCTGGGTATCAAAGATACAGAGGTTGCGAGTGTGCATTTAAAGAAAAAAAACTATAAACCATATTTACAAACTATTGTAAGTCCTAAAATAGAAAAGATGACTTATCGTCATGCACCATGGGTACTAACAAAGTACGAGACGAACACGATCAATGATACTAGGATGAGATAAATACGTACACCTATAGGATATGGTGCATCATTACAAAACATGTTTAATATGGATGATAATAATCTTTTTGGATTAAAGACACATGGCTGGCATAACATTAGGGGAAATTCAGGCTCCAAATGGGCCCTTTAAGGACTTTCTCTCTCTTCTTCAAATCTAGGAAAAGTACAAAAATAATATTATTATATGGGGTTTCTCTATCTTCTTTTTGAATCTAAATTCACCTTTTTCATATTCATATTTTCTAAAGAGATTCTAATGTGCTTAAATTCTATGTAACTTCAACCACTGTGAGAAAAAATTCATAAATGTGAAAAGCTAGTACTCTATAAAGTAAGAAAACAAGTACAAGAATATTTCTAACATATGTAACTATGCAACTATATTTCTGACATAAGTACAACATGGAGTTAGAAGATGTTAATTGGAAATAGTGACATTTTGTAAAAGAACTTGAATATGTAATCTTGAAGCAAACTTAGTATTTGGAAAAGTTTTTTTTCAGCACAATTAAACACGCTTAAGTTTTATTCTAGTGCATTTTCATGAAGTTATGGTGGTTGTCATTGGGTGAGTTTTCCTCATTCAATATCCACTCTTCTCCATTTCAATTTCCCTCCATTCAAATCTTAAATTTCTCAAGGAAGCCTCTAAGCTTTCACCGAATCTCCTCTTTCCTCACATATTATTTATGCATGGACAACAATGAAGAGAGATTTGACTTTTTGGTGCCTTCAAGTGGAACCAAAAAGTCATATTTGCCTTCATTGATTTTCTATATCTAATTCTTTTACTACCAGGAAGTGTTATTGCATCAAGAAGGGCATTAGGGAGTGTTGCTCTATAATGCTAAATGGAGGTATGGATATGTTTAGAAATTTTTATGTTATTTGAAACACAAGTGTCTAAAATTAATGATAATGTTTTACTGCACTGTATATTTTTACAATAAAAGGAGTTAATTACAATTTTAGTATTATTTTATGGTCTGTAGAACATCAGAAAAAACTCTAAGAAGCGATTTAAACATGTGGACCTGTATGATGAGTATGCTCCTCTCTATAATAAGATAAAAGAGGCTTCTAAGGTCAACCCTTATGTAATGCAATAGGCTAGGGAAATAGGGAGAAAGCATGTTGATATATGGGTGGAATGATCAATTTACCCACCTTATCCATTGACCCAACAACCACCTAAATTTTCAAGCCTAACTTCTTTGATCAAATATGTTTGTGAGGGCAATGTTGGCTTGCTTGGTTACACAACAAGGCTTTCTAGTTAGGTGCAAAGCATCTGGATATCATCCACAAAGGATGCTAATGATGAAGAAAGATCAAATCAAGTAGTTAAATGCTTGACTATCTAACAAGGAGAATGAATACAATGAGTTGGTAGAAGTTGTTTATGCTCAACATTTCTAGAACCATGAATTGGCACAAAAAGAAAAGGATCTAGAGCCCAAGAGTAACAAATTAAAAGTGGTATTAGAGAAGACAGTTAAACATGGGCCCACCTCTAATTTGGATGCACATGAACGAGTAAGAGAACAAATACCACTTACTGCATTGTTAAAAAATAGTGGAAACTATAAATGTCGTATGCATGTTGAGACTGATAAGTTGAATAACCTTAAACAAGACAATGGAGCGCTCTCAAAAGTCTTGTCAAGACAGATGATGAAGTCTACACTTTCTCATTCAAAGTTCTGAACAATTAGTGATGATCTCATGCATGCACGATTGCAAGATGTGAAGAATGCATTTACTACAACTCAAGCTCAAGGTATTTGTGACAAAGTTGGTTTAAGTGTAGAATTCTATGCAATGATCTACTGACAAATAAATGTAGGTTTTACGTCCGTGTTGCAAAACAAAAGGGTAATTCCAGTGTCATGCCCTTTTAGTGTCAAAAAAGTAAGGCAATAATTGAATAACAATGTCCTTGAATGCATTGGTGAGCCTAAACACATAGTTCGCTCATATATATTCAAGCATTATGCTAAACAAGTGACCTTCGATCTAAATCCTAACAACAATTATGTCTTCGATGTGTGCACATTGCAAGGTGCAATGGTGAAGTTCTATGATATGTCTATTCAAGAATGTGGTGGCACATTGAAATTTGTACTAAAACTTGACGAGAGTAAAATTGTGAAGAATCAAAATATAGAAAGAGAGTAAGTTTGACATTGATGAAGAGGGCATTGGATCCTTCCATAAATGTAGGTGATCCTTAGTACTTCAGTGTTCAATCTAAAAATGCAATTTGGAGGCTTGTAGCATTTGAGGTTCCAAAAGATGGCCATGAGTTCCAAAAGATGTTTTTCAATCTAATAGAGATTCCTACTGTGGTTCAACATAAAAAATCAGGTGAAATTCTGCATGTGGATGGTTTTGAAAACTACTCAATGGAATGACATCTTTCATGTGATTTGAAGACACTAAAATGTGTGTATGTTTAGTGCGTCAAATGCTATAAATGTAGAGTTTGCTTGTTTGTATTACATGCACTCAAGGAAAAAGAGTAAGAATGATGCACCAACTCGTAATTAATTCATATGGCATGATAGAACAATGGTTAGGGTGGATCCAAAGTGGGATCCTATACTTGACATTACTTTAACACTAGTCCATCCTTGTACACTACATATTGTTGTCTGTAGTAGAATTGTGGAAAATTTGGTTTATGAATATATATGTTTTGCATATATGATGCAACCGATGTCAGAGGCCCAAGCATTGTGTAAGAGACTGGAGGAGATTATTTCATGCGTGGGTCTACACAAAGGAAAAGTGGAAATCAAAAAAGATGATAAGGGTTTAGGTGGAAGTGAAAATGTGCCATGCAAACCAAGTATCGGTGGAGCCAATTTTTGTCACCACCAAAGAACCATGAAGGCCATTTATTAGTTCTTCAACCAAGAAGTATAAGGCATGAAGGAAGTTGCACATGGTTGTCCCAGATCTTAGTAATAATGGTGAGACTAGAATTGCAAAGGTTATTTTATGGATTGACTTTGATAAGGTTCCTACACTTCCACAAAAAATGATATTCAATGAAGAAGATGCTAACGACTTTAAACAAGCTATGACCACGTTTTACAAGAACATGGTGGAAGCATGAACATCAAGTAGCATAACACATAATATATGGTAAGATTCCCAATTTTGTATGTTCTTATGTTGTTTAGTGATTCTTATTGAAAGTAACCAATGTGCATATGTTGTTGTCATTTTTATTCCAATACATTTTGGAGGCTCATGGTCCCTCCTTTGCAAATCAGGGAAGCTTAGCTATCTTTCTACCCAAGGCATGGAGAACTCACATTGGTAAGCTCATGGGTTTCAGAAGGGCACCTTGCATGGTGGTGGAATCCATGAAGTCAGTGCATTGAGGCAATTATTGATGTGGTGGTATAGGAGGATTGCAGTTAGGATAGAAGAGAAAGAAGCCAAAGCCAATAGTGTTAGAGATGAGAAAGAAGCACACGAGACACAAGAGACTGAGTCCCCAAAGTGTGTGGAATACACACAATAGATGAGTATATATAGAGGAGATCCTAGGGCTATATATATAGAGACATTCTATATATAGCCAACACCCCCGCTCAAAGAAGGGTCTCTAACTGTGGATGAAAAAACCCTTGGGGGCTCAAGGGAAAAACCCACAGCTCTATATACACCTACCGCTATATTAAATTATTTTATAGTTACAAAGTATTATTCAAAGGAGCTACATCACTCCCATATATACAATAGCCATGAAGGCTGCGAAGGAGCTACATCACTCCCATATACACAATATCCATGAAGGAGCTACATCACTCCCATACTCTCATATACACAATATCCATGAAGGAGCTACATCACTCCCATATATACAATAGCCATGAAGGAGCTACATCACTCCCATATATACTTCATCACTCTTATGTGTACAATAGCCATGAAGGCTTTGAAGGAGTCATCGTCATCCATCTTCATGTTGTCTTGATCCATTCATGTAAAAAAGTTGAGTGCGAGTCTATCTTCGTGACGATGCCAAATAATATTTTTGTAGTCTCTTCTCTATATTGAAGCTCAACAATATCCAAATACAATCCTGATCCATAAACCCTGTAATATGGAAGAAATCTCCATAACAAATGGAAAACCATAATTTTGTTATAGAAATATGAGATGTACACGAAAAGATGTACACAAAGAAATAGACATAAAGGTATCTATTATATGGTTGCTTAGGAGTATAGTCCATCCGCAAAAGGACATGCATAGCAATGTCAACTTGTGGAAGATCATCCAATCAATGTTAAATGAACTAGATTTGGTAAGAGAATCTGGTTACTTGGAGAAGTTGACTTGGAAGATTGACCTGTCAATAAACACTAAAATAGAAAATAACACTCATTCTAGTTAGTAAGGATATCATGGAAAGCTAGAATCATATCTTTGCCATGGGAAAAATCTATGACATAAGATCAAACCTCCAATGTTATGAGTCAAGATAATGAGACAACTATAACTTGGATCAAACCTCCAGGATGACATGATATGAAAGTAAACCTCATAAGATGACAGGACGAGAAATCAAACCTTTGACGTCCATAGGTAGGATGACCAGACATGATGAAAAAACAAACCTCTGACATAACGTACTTGCAAGTAAACCTCATAAGATGATGGCCGAGAAATCAAACGTGTGTCATTCACAATCAAGATAGTAAACCTCATAAGATGACGGAACGAGAAATCAAACCTTTGACATCCGCAGGCAGCATGTAGCCAGGATGACATCATGTGAACATAAACCTCATAAGTTGATAGGACGAGAAATCAAACCTCTGACATGTAAAGATGGATGACATGATGTGAACATAAACCTCATAAGTTGATAGGACAAGAAATCAAACCTCTGACGGGAAGAGAAATCAAACCTTTGACATGTAGTCAGGATGATATAACGTGAACATAAACCTCATAAGCTGACAGGACATTCACAATCAGGATAGTAAATCTCATAAGATGACGGAACGAGAAATCAAACCTCTGACATGTAGTGAGGATGACATGATGTGAACATAAACCTCATAAGTTGATAGAACGAGAAATCAAACCTTTGACATCCGCAGGCAGCATGTAGCCAGGATGACATGATGTGAACATAAACCTCATAAGTTGATAGGATGAGAAATCAAACCTCTGACGGGAAGAGAAATCAAACCTCTGACATGTAGTTAGGATGACATGACGTGAACGTAAACCAAATGTAGCCAGGATGACATGATGTGAACATAAACCTCATAAGTTGATAGGACAAGAAATCAAACCTCTGACATGTGAAGATGGATGACATGATGTGAACATAAACCTCATAAGTTGATAGGACGAGAAATCAAACCTCTGACGGGAAGAGAAATCAAACCTCTCACATGTAGTCAGGATGACACAACGTGAACGTAAACCAACCTCTCGGGAAATATGCTCGATGAAATTTCTTGTTAGTTGCCATAGATTGAATTCCAAGACTTGACCACCATTGATCAATCACATAAGGATGTAGACCGTCATTCTGATCATGAAAAGAGCTGCTACTGACCTTGCCCTTTCTCATGGCAAGACAAGATCACCCATATAGCCATTTAGACCTGCATGGTTGCATTGTCGACCACAAAAGACATTGATAGACTTAAATAAACTTAGTCAATATAATGAGCCAAAGCCAAGGCACGGTGCATCCAATGACCACAGCATCATGGGAACAACGATCCATGGACACGTAGTCAACCATCATTCACGAAACATGTAACCATCATCACGGAACAACGCCATGGCATCATGGATAAAATCCATGGAAACACAATCAACAAATATAGATTAGCCAAGTGAACCAACATCAACGAAACATGTAGCTTGGAATGACCATCATCAATGAAACATATAGCTTGGAATGAACAACATCAACGAAACATATAACCATCACCATGGAACAACGATCCATGGAAACATAGTCAACCATCATCGACGAAACATGTAACCATCAACACGGAACAACACCACGGCATAGTCAACCATCATCGACGAAACATGTAACTGGAACAACGTCATGGCATCATGGATACAATCCATGGAAACATAGTCAACCATCATTCACGAAACATGTAACCATCATCACGGAACAACACCATGGCATCATGGATAAAATCCATGGAAACACAATCAACATATCTTGGAATGACCAAGAACAACAACATATAACCATCACCATGGAACAACGATCCATGGAAACATAGTCAACCATCATCGACGAAACATGTAACCATCATCATGGAACAGCACCATGGCATCATGGATACAATCCATGGAAACATAGTCAACCATCATCGACGAAACATGTAACCATCATCACGGATCACCACCATGGCATCATGGAACAACGATCCGTGGAAACATAGTCAACCATCATCGACGAAACATGTAACCATCATCACGGAACAACACCATGGCATCATGGATAAAATCCATGGAAACACAATCAACCAATATAGATTAGCCAAGTGAACCACAAGTGAACCAACATCAACGAAACATGTAACCATCATCATGGAACAATATTGCGACAACATAAAGTGGATACACAAAAATCATGAAAAACTTGCACCCTACATGCGCACACACACACATGACTAACATATATATGAAGATGTGAGCTAATTACATCAATGCAATGAACGCATATACATATATCAATAAAATGTGTAACCATCACCACCATGGCATCATGGACATTTTGACGAAAAAGAATCCATTTGTATGCTTGAAAAATCATCATAAAACAGCACCATGGCATCATGGATACAATTCACGTGAACATAGTCAACCATCATTCTCGAAACATGTAACCATCATTCACGAAACATGTAACCAAGTCAATGGATGCACATTCCATCACTATGAATTCCATCAATATGAAAGAAACAAGATGCATTTAAAAGCATCACAATTGACATACCTTTTCTTGAGGATTTAATATGAGAATCATACCTATCAGCTCCTCATCTGAAAAGTGAGATTTGAGTATCCTCCACGCACTTGATGGATACCTATCCATATAGCAGTTTTCCTTATCGTATGTGTGTGTATGAATACACACACATACAAGGTCACATGCAAGAGAAGGGGAATAGGTGCAGGTGCTGCTGTGCCCACACACAACCAATACATCAAGAAAGCACGGTAAAGATATTATTAATCCATGGGAACAATGCCAAAAGAAAAGCTATCAAAGATCAATGGTATCAAAGGTTATGGTGCCCAAGAAGAATTATTTTCTTCTGCACATAAAACTAAAATGTTAGCAAAAAAATGCGCCTGCCAAAAGAAAAGCTAAAACCATACATAGCTATTGCTTGAAATAGAGAAGAAGATTTGGAGCACTGCTACTAGCCTCTGCACACTTCACACACACACACACGCATGCGTCCTTGTCTGCCTGCCTGCCTTCCCGCACTTCACACACATGCATCCTTGCCTGTGCTAATCACAACAAAACAGCAAGCACACACATGTCTGGTGAGAGGCTGTGCTAAAAATAGGGGCAGCAACACAGACACCAACACAGACACGCCATGGGTGAAATGAAAAACACCAACACAGACGTCCGCCTGTACGCTCGTGCCATCTTATGAGGCTTGGCGCATCTTCTCTCTCTCAATATTGTGCACTGCGACATCAAGTGCAGCAACGTTCTCCTGCAACACCGGGATAACAAGACTAAGCTCAAAGAAAAGGACGTCAAGCTCGCTGACTTCGGCTTAAGCGAAAGGCTCTATCCCAAACGCGTGCAGGCACCGCGACGTCGATCAGCCCACACCAGGGACAATTTCTCACATGGCGATGACGAAGATGGCATGCAGCGATCTTGCCCGACCGCCTACGTCTGAGTTAGCGAAGGGTAGACTTTCCACGCTGGCCTGAGATCTTCTCCGGACTCGGCCCGCTCACGCCAGCCTGTGACATCTGGAGCTTTAGGTGTGCTGTGGCAGACATGCTGCAAGAAAGCCCACCTTGGGGCCGGCACAAGGAAGCCTCTCTCGCTCATCTGCCATCCAGAAGCGCAGACAAAAAAACACCAACACAGACACGTCCTCGCCTTGCAGCTCTCTCTCGCTCATGTGTTTGCTTTTTATTTCTTGCTTTTTATTTCTTCAAACCAGAAGCGCAGAGTTCGTATGGAGACGAGAGTCACACAAACCTCTCCGATAGACTTTGACTTGTAGAGATCTCTAGGTTCACGTAGAACCATAGCTCTGATACCATGTTAGAGATGAGAAAGAAGCACACGAGACACAAGAGACTGAGTCCCCAAAGTGTGTGGAATACACACAATAGATGAGCATATATAGAGGAGATCCTAGGGCTATATATATAGAGACATTCTATATATAGCCAACAAATAGAACACATTTAATTCTTTGGATATTGAAAATTTGATTCTTCAATAAACTTCCACTACAATAGAATGAGGGTGTAGTAGTGAAAATAGAAGAGCTTTTATACTAGAAGGGTAGGGAGATGTTGGGCTTAGGGAGATCTTGGACTCATTTCCCTACCTTCTAAATAAGCTGTTATTTTCGCTGCAACAAGTTTGCTGTCGAGCAGCAACAATAGCAGTAAAATATCGCTGTTGAGTAGAAAAATTTTGTTTCTCAGTAGTGATATTTCGTTGGTATTATCTCGTTGCTCAGCACCGAAAGTATTACGTAATAAAAAAAGCTGGGACAGATTGGGAAGTTTTCACAAGACTTCCTAGTCTACCTGGAAGTTCCTTTTTTAAATACAGACACAGTAAAACTAACACAACTTCATGTCCTACTCATTATCATGGACACATGTAATGTAATAAAAATACAAAAAAAAGGACAATTGTAATTCATGGTTTTTATTCATGTCGTAATTCTATTATAATACTTGTCAAAATTACATAAGTGTATGAGTCCAAAAAGGTCATATACAAAATAAAGCATAATGAAAATAAAGCATAATTTTCTATGGATTTTCATTATGCTTTATTTTGTATTTTTCTTATTATTGTCCCTTGCAACTCCACCCTCTTCTCTCACATTTCCATTGCCTCTTATTTGGACATTTGCACCACTATTTGTAGTAACAATGTTTCTAGTAACATGATCCTAAAACACAATAAAACTAACAAAAGTGAAAATCAATTTTGCAAAAAACAAAGAGGTTATGGTTTTACAAATGTACTTAATTTCCATGCTTGTTGCCAAGCATGTCCTCCAATAATAACAATCAATCCTTTGTCTTGCACACTTTCAAATAGAGTTTCCAAACCCCGTTGTAATGCAAAATCATATTCATCTTACATAGGGGGCGGTCCACTGTAATGAACATTACAATTATGTTGTTATTTAAGGTAATCTTCTTTAATTAAAAGATAAAATATAATTTTATGCTAATATATACTTACAAAGATTGTTGAGATATCTACTGCTCCTTCATGTGTAACTTCACGCCGCAAGTTATTTGCCATCTATCCAAGAAGAAACATAAATACTTAAAACTCTTATGCATACTCTTAAGCATGCATAGGTAGCACCCAACGTGCATTGGAATCTAACAAAAACCCTAGGTAGAACAACCGACATGCATTGGAAGCTACCGACCTGCCTAGGAAGCACCTGGCATGCATAGGAAGCTACCGGCATGCATTGGAACCTACTGGCATGCCTAGGAACCACTCGGCATACATTGGAAGCCACTAGCATGCATTGGAAGCTCTACCGGCATGCCTAGGTAGCTACCACGGTATGCATTGGAAGCTACCAACATGCCTAGGTAGCGGCATGCATTGGTAGCCCCCGGTATTCATTGGAAGCTATCCAAATGTGGCTTATTCACAAGTCTCATGCATGCAGCTTATTCATAAGCCTCATGCATAAATCTTATGCATAAGTCTCATGCATGAGGCTTATGCATATGGCTAATGCATAAGTCTCATGCATTAGGCTAAAGCATATTTCCATATCTTGAGAGAAGCATAGCTCTTAAAAGGCTATCCATAGAGCATGGAAAAAATAACAAACCCCAAAACTTACAAACCCTATAAACATGTAAAAGCATAAAAGAAGAATTTCATACAAGAAAGAGATCTCTTACCTTGTGAGGCTTGTATGTGCTGAGAACCTACAAAATCAAACCAAATTAAGGAAAAAAAAGTATTAATAACAAACCCTAATCTTAAAATCCCTAAAACTTACAAATCCTATAAACATGTAAAAGCATAAAAAAAGAAACATACAAGAGAGAGATCTCTAACCTTTTGAGGCTTGTATGTGTTGAAAACCTACAAAATCAAACCAAGTTAAGAAAAAAAAGTATTAAGAAAAATCAAGATCTCTTACCATAGGAGGCTTTAATGGAGAGCTCTTAATTAGGAAAAAAGAAGAAGGGAAAATACTCTTAATCAAACAAAGTTAAGAAAAAAAGTATTAAGAAAAATCAAGATCTCTTACCATAGGAGGCTTTAATGGAGAGCTCTTAATTAGGAAAAAAGAAGAAGAGAAAATACTCTTAATAGTCAGGCTTGAGTAAGAAGGTAAAAAGAAAAAAAATACTTAAAAGAGAGGAAAGAGAAGGAAAATACGCACAAGAAAGCTAAGAGATGAAGGACAAGAGTAGACATACCTTGCTTGGGCTTGAGGAGGATAGGGTACAGGAGAGGTAGAAGTTATAGATTAGACATAAATTATCTGTAAAAAAACTTAGAGTACCACGTTTAGTGCATTCAAAAAATAAAAACTATGCAACGACAAAAGAAGCAGGATATTTTTATAGTATAGCAATGTTTTTTTGCTGCTAAGAACGCTGCTGAGTAGTAGTTTTTTGCTGCAAATAATTATGCTAAGTAGCAAAAAAGCGCTGCTATATGTAGCATTTGATATTTTTCTTCCAAAATTGTTGGAAACGTTGGTGTGCTCCCGATGTGTTATAGTGTTCACAATTATAAATCAGAGTTGAATAAAATTTTGATTTGTTTTAATTTATGCTTCACTATATTTACCACCTCCCATGGATACTTTCAAACTTTCAAACTTTTAGACATTGAAAACATGGATACAAAAATAGAGCCAAATCAAAAATCCCATGATCATACTCTAGAAGTGTCATTGTATTACATTAAAAAAACTAATTTTTATAAGGGATGGGAGTATACTACTACGATTGATCCTGCCGACTAGCATGTTGTGGTGCATGAAGCTTTGCCCTCTTTGAAGATAGCTTGGCATTTTCCTGCAACAACAATAAAACTGACAGAACTCGTAGTTTTTTGAATGTGAGAGACTCCCTTTTTTCATATTCACTTAGCATCTTGGGATCCCTCACATCCCACATGTTAATCCATATGTGGTATAGGCTAAGTAATATTTTCTCCTTAGAGCATACACTTCGAGGTCAAGCCCGAAGATCTTCACTGCTAATTTATTCTCTAGAAGCATGATTTTGTTTGTATTCCACCTGACGGGGTATCTCCCAAGATATCTAGATATTGTCTTGACTGTAAACAATGGGAATTCATCTTTATCCTTTGAAAACTTTTTGTGGAATGTAATGACCTGTGGAAATTTTAGCTGGTTCATGTACTCTCCCAGTGCTGAGTCCTTTCCAAGTCCTCCCACTTGTGATCCTGATATGCGCACGAGATAATCATTGTCTTACACCACCAGCGACAAACAAAGTTGTCCACTCAGGGAGTGCATTACTAAGAAACCCTACGTATCACATGTGTTCAAGGGGTATTAAAAAAACCCCTTACCTATTATAAATTTTTTATGAATAAAATGACTTCTTTTTCTTTATTGACCCATAAGTTTTTTAAAAAATTGATCTAAATAACCCCTTTATTAGTAAATGTATTTCTGTAAATTTACCTTACATTTTTGACGTAAAAAGCCCCTTCATTTGAACTCACATGGTATACTTACATATTTTTAGGTAAACCCCCCAAGGTTTTCCATAAGCCAACAAAACAAATGCAATATGAAGATTCATCATGATATTCGAAATTATTGTAATCAGATCTTCTGATTCTTGTCATTAATAGGTAAATCACTTGTCCATAAGTTGATTGATGACTCAATATCCTGAATGAAGAAAGACTCCTCTTCCCTTCCTCCCACAATCGAGTGAACTATTGAGTCTTCACTAAATATCTTGAGATTCCTCTTTAGTGTGAGAAGGTTGGCTTCATAGTGAAGAGCATCCTTGTACATCATTGATTATATCTCAACAAGAGTAGGGAGCTCATTATCCTTGACATTTGAATCTAGTAAAATATATCCACACTTGGATCGATGAAATCATCATCTTCGTCAAGATTTTGTGCGATGATGGCAAGATAGTAGTCCTCCGTGATGTCAAACAACGCTTGAATATCTGTTAACAGGACATACTAGTTGTCACCTATTTGATATGCAGGGAGGACTGAAGTCGGAATGTGCTTTGTTTTATCTATCATAGGGGGGTCCTTGTCAACAAAAGCTGCAACAACTTGGGTGTCTTCTCTTCTGACCACATCAATATAAAGCTACTCTCACTGAGTTCCCTCTCTACAATAGCTGCTAAGTTTATCTCCCCCGCAACCTCATGAACCTCATCATCCTCTACTCTTAAAGGCTCCTCTAATTCTATTAAAATTTTCTCATCCTCAAGAAGCAGATGCAAATAGAAAATAAACCTATACTAGATAGTGAACAAGATGACATAATTTATTCTTGTGTACTAGGCACTTAATGTTTGTCTTCTTCTTATCCTCTGGCACCTTTGACATATCCATGTTTACCTTATCTCTTAAGGATATGGAAGAAACAAGATCGTCCACATGTACATAGTGAACATCATCCAGGATGACTCTATCATTCAAAGTTGTCTCTTGGTATTGCTACTTTCTCTTGGATATATGAACATTTAGACAAGATCATTGCCAAGAACGGTTGCACCATCCCACAGAAAATAGTTGCACAAAAAAGCCAAGAATTTATAAAACTCACACTATAAATAATGCATGTGGGAGTGCATATGTTATCTCATGGTCTTTATACATGGTAGGAATACATTGGTGCTCACCCACGTTATTTCATAACGAGTGATAGACACATGTTACTCATGCATTCGATCATCATCATTGCATGCCACGTGCACCTAAAACCATTACTTCTAAGATACACCTACTTAAGGTGGGACCTCTTATATTAAACCCTTAACTGTAGAATTAAGCAACAAGATTTTCTTAAATAGCAGCTTATCTTTATCTATTTTTGTCGGTGTGATCTACTCTCCATCGTCTATGCCATCTCATCTCTTTGTGGATGATATTCTGCTCTGATGAGTAAGTTTTCATTTCTCAATCCAATGTTTATTAACTTGCGATATATCTTCTTCTTCCTCTTTTGCATGGACTCCCAAGAAATTCCTAACAAAAAATGCAGCACTCCAACACTACTCTTCTTGTAGTATAATCACTACAAAGCGAGGGTGAGAGACTCAAGGTATGTGAGGTCCAAGCATTGGTAAGTACCCAACAATGGTATTTGTCTATTGCTTCTTCAAACTCTGGATGTGTGGAGTTCCCTCTTGGGAGGTGTAGTAGCCTAGAACATTTTTGGTGCCGCTACCGGGGAACCTACCATTGTTCCTTCCATCCTCTTAGAGATCCAGTTGCCATTATGCAAGATTCACTATTGCCTTGGCATTTTAAATGTGTACTGAGAAAAATTGTGTAGATAAGGTTTGTGTGGAAGAGAAGAAATTAGAGTATTTGAGGAAAATTGTGTGTTTGGAAGTGTGGGTGAGTACTTTGTATTGCTTAGAGGAAAGCTACACTGGGATTTCCTTTCAATCTTGTTGTTTTTGTCACCAATTTGCTACCATGAGCTAGCAGTGGTGACACGTTCTGCTCTATTTTTCTAACAAATCATGAAAATTACAAAAACAATATCTCATGAAAGAGAAGTGAAATAGTTCACGATGTGAAACATATTCTAGTTCACAACATGAAACATATTCTATTTCACGACATGAACTGTACTAGTCTGCTATCTCACAGAGACCTACTAGTTCACGGATTAAGGACTGTTAGACCAAAGTTAAGAGAGGGCCATATTTGCACTATAGGAGTCTCCAAGACTCGAATTGAGGCAATTCTAAACTGAAAATTCAAAGCATGAAACACAAGTAGTTCATGGTGTGAAACACAGTTCATTACATGAGACACAAACTACCATGTCACAACAAGAAACACAAGTAGTTCATGGTGTGAAACACAGTTCATTACATGACACACAAACTACCATGTCACAATAAGAAATGTAGTCTACTATTTTACGGAGATCTACTATTTCATGACGAGAAGAGTCAGTTTCACAAAAAACCAAGTGTAATGGTTGGAGTAGTGATTTAGCATGTCGAAGCATATTCTTATGCACTTGAGGTCAGGGAACTCATTGGAGACCCCTGACGAAAGTGCATCAAATCACCTAGGTTCTTCCTACTAAAGAACATCCATTCATATCTACCCCGATCCACATTACATCACATCACATCCATTTCACCTCATATCTCATTCATTCACATCTATCCTGATTCACATCCCATCACATCTCATCCATTCACATCACATCTCATCCATTCACATCACATCTCATTCATTCACATCTATCCTGTTTCACATCACATTCATTCATATCCATCACATTCATTCTCATCACCATCCCATCACATACATTCTATCCACATTACATCACATCACATCACATCTATCCACATCATATCTCATTCATCCCATCCACATTACATCACATCCACATCATTTCTCATTCATACACATCTCATCTCATTCATCCACATGCATCCAATCGTTCACATGCACGACTAACCACATCTATCCATACATTCATATCTATCACTTCACACCCACATATATTCATGTCACATCACACCTCTTTACATCACATCACATTCTTTCACATATATATTCACATCCATTCTTCACATACACATTCACATCCATTCTTCTCATACACATTCACATCCATTCTTCACATACACATCCACATCCATTCTTCATCTGCGATGGTCTAGATTCAAGGATAGTGCTGGTAAGGCTAGAGGCACTCTAGGTGTGCTAGCAGTTAGTTGTGCTAAAGGTTGGATCCTCGGATATTTGCACATGGCAGTGTCATGGTTCACTAGTCTATGACAGTTGAGCACAATAAAGTAACTGCCTTTGCCTTAGGTGAAGGCATTCAGTGCTCGTATGATTTTGTCTACAGATTGAGCACCAAATCAATTCTCTCCAGGGGGTAGAGATGGGCATTCCCTGATGCTTCTCTTCCAACCCTAACTTTCAACTTTTCCAAAATAGCATTACTAAGTTCCTCAACTGTCATGTTGCCAACTTGCTTGTTCTTAGATCCTGTGCATCTTGATGACTAGAAACTTGTGATGCTGTTACCATTGATGCTACATTGGCATCTTCCAGTTGTGGCAACTCAAGCATGTTATCCTTATATTAAATTGCCAATTTACAGCATATATCTAGAGTAGTAGGTCAAGCTAACACTAGATAATCATGCATCTTATGATCCCGGACTCCTCTGTGGAAGCAAGGCAATAAACTGATCATTAGTTAGCCTTTCCCTCAATTTGCATCTTGAGTTTAGGTGCTTGCGTTGTCAAGAAACATAATCCCGCATGAGTCCGCATGGACTCACTTTCCTTTTTCTTGATGTTATTATGGAGTTGAGCCACAAGACTCCATCTATCACCACATGGAGCAAAGCTCGGTATGAATACGTGTAGAGCTGAGTGAAATTGATTTTATCCTTAGTATTTAAGGTTTGATACCATTGGTGGTCTTTCCCTTCTAGAGTCAGAGAGAAAGCATGTATCATAGTTACATTACTCACTAGCCCACATGTTTCATAGGTTGACTCAAAGATCTCTATGTGTTGGATCGGGTCCCCATCTCTTGAGAACTTTTGCACAAGCTTCGAAATGATGTGTGGCTTCATCTGAGATGGTCTAGATTCAAGGATAGTGCCTAGTTCCCCAACCATGCCTCTGCCAAATTCTGCGACCATATTCAATAGATCCGCTCTTATGACCACATTTAGATCTACGTTGGGATCCACAATTAGCCTTTGAGGAGCTAACCCCCTACCTAGACCTCGTCCTCTACCTATATATGTTCTTCTATTCAATTTGGGTCTATGGCTGGGTCCGAGCACATCCTCATCACCTGGCTCAGCCCGTCTTTGTTGAGTTACAAGTTCCATGCTTTGCAAGAATATGGGATCATTAATTATTTCATGTATATCCTCTCTCATGTAGAGAAAATCCTCTCCTTCGGCAGATGCCCTAGGTAGAATGGCCACTTCTTCTTGCGTTTTGTGAGGACTTCCACAGCCTTGGGTTCCTCGCTTATGGGTTCTAAGGCTATTATTCCTCATTTTGTCATTCCCATCCACATGTTATCAGTGGCATTTCTAGATGTTTCTAGCAACTCGCCACGTGGTTGAAACAAATTCAAATTAACAATTTCCCTCTATTCTACTGTCGTTCTTTGCATATTGAGCTCTTGCATTTTTAAGCCCAATAGTAGCCCCAATTGGCACTCAGCTTTCACCAGTTTCATGCCAATGTCCACTTCCTCCGATGTGGGGGAAGAAGATTTGACACATTTTGGCACATTTTCCTCCGATGTGGGGAAGAAGTTTTGACAATGATGAGTATAAATGGTAGATTAATGTGAGGCTGGCATAGTTTATCTAATCCTATACTAGTGTTGTGGATAATAGTATGTATAACTATGTACAATGCCTCCCAATACAAAATGGGGCTCATAACAATCTAGGGATCCAGAGGCCTTCTGGTCTCCATGATATGTACCCTCATTGTCTTGATGATCATCATCCCCCAGCGCGGGCTACTTCATTGACATAGATTTGTGCCAATGGCACTCTGACAATCTACCTTCGTCATTTCCTCATCGTCGTGCAACTCCTACCATTTAGAAAAGGCAATTAGCTAATGTTTGAATACTTTAATTAGAAGTTGAATGACATTTATTCAAGATTACTTACAAAAGTAGTTGGTGGAGGTAGCTGGTTCTTTAGATACCTATAACTTTGATAGGTGGCTGCCTCTATCTTCTAAGGGGTGGGCTCGCGAACCATAGTCCTTCACCTGTTATTTAAAAAACCCATGAGTTATCGGTTGATATAAAGAACATATGATACACACCTATATGCATGTATATGACCAAATATAAACATTCTAATAATTACTTACAAAAGTGGCAGCAATAAAGCCCTTTCTTGCCCATCCTGCCAAGACGTGATGTATGCTGTCTATAGCCTAGATCATGATGCATCCTATAGACATACGTTTGGAATCAAAAAAACATGTATACATAGACTTAAGATTCAAGAAGACAGGCACTAGTACATAGCTAGAGAGTAAATATTACATACCTTCTGCTAATCCCAATGTGTCCTGAGTCGCATCTCCTACCGAAAAGCCCTCCATGACTCAAGATGCATACTAGTGGTGCGGGTATTCTCTGCCCAACTGAGTAGTATCTCCTACACATTTTGAAGTCACATCCAAGAAGTTAGAATAAAAAATAAATGCATGTGTCAACAACTATGAGCTATGAAACACTCGCCTATCAAGTCACCAAATTTCATGTCACGTAGACAGGTTGCAACAAAAAATGAGTCTAAGTATAGATTACAACTAGAGATAATACTTACTAGGTTCATATGAGTGAAAAAATTGAACATGCTATGAATACTTTCATACAAACTCATACATAAATCATACATAACTGACTTTAATGAGTAGTTTCTTTAATTTTTCTTTTGTTCCAGTGATAATCAGGTTTTGACTCATCCTTCAGTGCACCGCCTCCTCTAGCACGCATATACGAGCTCCTATAATAGGGAGAGGTGTGTCCTTATATTTGTCAACATCTTCTGTGACATCCTCTAGATCCATCGCAACATGAAGCTGATGAGGCATAGACATACTACGAGTAGAGAGTTCCATGTTGGTGTGTGAATTGTCAAGGCACTCACCAATGGACATGATGGTAATGCCATATCCACAAGCTAGAGTTTGGAAGATGTCATGATGCACTGGTACCACAGAGAAAGGATCAGCCTATAATAAGTGATATTTATTTTTCTAAGAATTCTCCATTGACGCATTTAAATTCTATATGATCTTAATACACAAAGTGATATATAACATGCATTTAGGTACAATCATATAGCCAAATCCAATTGTACATCTTTCTGATGATGACAATGGCTTTAACGGGCTTGATCGATCTATGCTTCCTTGCATGCACCACAGTCAAGCAGTTGCTCTTTAGTTTTACAGATGGAGGCCTGTGCACACCAACTACCTCCTAGTTCTTAGTCTAAGACGTCTAGCAATCATTCCTTATGCAGTTGCCTACTACCTCTCATAGAGACATATAATCGCAGACATTATGGCGACTAGTTTGGGAGCATCACTTCCGACTGATGGGAGAGGTTTTGAGCTTATCGGGTGCTTGCTATGTGATCGTGCTAACTACAATTGCTGGCGGGGCTCGAGGTCTTTTTATTGCATAGAATTTACATGTCCTAGTTCGCTCTCTGAGGTTACTCTTATGACATTTTGTGGACCTATCTATTCATGGTGTCCTTAGCATCAGCTTGCTCACTCCATCAGGAGTATGACCACATATGGGCTATGTGCTAATGCTACCTCTCTCGCTGGAAGAGGCATTACCCATAAGTAATTAGAGAGATTGTATATCGATGGAAGACATTACACTCAAGGAAATATATCGGGGCTAATCAACAAAAGGCAAAGGGAGGAATTAAAGAACTAATTATACTTTTGTGGAGTATGACAACGGTCATGAGCCAG
Organism: Cibotium barometz; assembly: GCF_041138505.1. NCBI lineage: Eukaryota > Viridiplantae > Streptophyta > Polypodiopsida > Cyatheales > Cibotiaceae > Cibotium > Cibotium barometz. The sequence continues at coordinate 40,327,120 of NC_141081.1, read as the reverse complement.
TGCACATGAGTAGAGATTTTTGTAGATACATTGTAGTCAATTCTATCATTGCATGCTGGTGAGGAGTTGCTAGTTAATTATGGTTGGCATAGGTGACCACTAGCTCCACATAGTGAATAGATGTATTTATAACATTTTTATTACACATATTTTTTCAACGGACTTTGATCCATGACATTCTAGTAGTATATTTATATTTTTCACTTATTATATCTGGTGGCACTCAAAGTCCTATTAATTTGAGTATATTTAAAACAACATGTGTATATGATGTAAAAATTTGACGAGACTTTGCAAATGTGTTTACTCGTTCTTTGTTGTCACTTGTCTTATTACTTTATTCACATTTGTCTTATTATGAATTATTATATCTTTATGATCGTCTAGTTTGTATTGGATCATAGTCTCCAAGATATGATATTTCAGAGGATGTGCCCTTATATCGTCAAGGTCACTCTTGATTTTCAGTAGAGTATTTGCAGGTTCTTAGGCATAGGATCCTAGTACTTTTCAAAGGTTGAGAGAGCAATACGCATGTCAAACACAGTAACCTAATGATGCAGAGCATGAATGGATTTCTTGATGATTGGTTTCAGAGTAATACAGATGACAATGATCCTCATGAAAAATATCTCCGAGAAGAAGCACTCATCACAAAGATCGATGAGGGTTCTTCTATGATGATATTATGTATGACCTTCCTCATACTAAACCTCCAAGTTTGCTACTCCTGGAGCAATATATCAATTTCATCATTACTAACTAACGTAAGTGGATCATATACATAGATGTTAAGTGATAGGGTATGTTTATTTTCATAATAAACTATTGTTGTTATCGGATTACTTTCTAGGAAGATTCTACTTCCCCATAACACCCTCCCGAAAACAAGGAACAAAGCATGAAAAATGATGATGAGTCTTGGACTTGACTACTACAAAAACATCCATGCATGCATATTAATGATTGCATTTTTAATCACATCAAAACTCTGTTCTCTGTCCCAAATGCAGTGCTTCATGTTTTAAGGAGGAAGAAACACATATTCCTCATAAGGTTCAAAGAAATTTTCCATTTTCCATTATAGAGTACCTATTTCGGAGCCCGAAGTTATCAAAGCTTATATTGGGTGGAAAAGAATGTGAGAATAGAAGGGATCCTACGCATTCCATCTGACTATGAAGCTTTCAAGAACATGGCCATAATTTAGTCAAGAACTCTTTCACTTAAAACTTGGCGTTGGTCTTGATGGAATCAATCCATTTTCACATAGATAAAGCAAGTGGCCAACTTGGTCGGTAGTGCTAATAAGGACACTGCCTCCTAGCAAGAGGGGGATAGTAGCAAATGAGGGGGTGTGAGAGGGGTGGCTGCAAGGGGCGGTTGTACTACAGCAAGTACACTGCACAGGGACGGACGGCGGTACGGACGGCGGCACAGTAAAGCATAAGCTACGAAGAAATGTGTGTTGCCCATGCAGCACCCCGCGGGGGTTTATATAACTGTGGGGTACGGGTATGGGCGTTACACAAAGCAAGGACGAAAGGATGGTGTACCAACAAAAGGCTATAGATCAGTGGCCTACATGGGTCTAGGGGAAAGGTACGGTGTCGGTTAACAGGGAAAGGAGTGGTACGCATGTACTTTATCTGGTCAAGGCAGCATGGGTGTCTACGTAGCGGTATGTGTGGACCACACAATGGGCGGCCGTCCTTTGGTTCTTGTGCGGCCATCATACGAGCACCGTGGTAAGTGTGTATGGTCCAAGTTTTGGGAGAGGGTCCCCAAATTTAGGGCACCGGCCTCGATTTGCATGCATCCAAAACGGACACCGGATCAAGCTTATACACAAATTTCAGTCATTTTTAGTTAAAAAGCGACGACCTTTAAACCTTAATAAATGCACGACCGGGTGTCCGATTGATGAACTATCTGAACCCCAAAGACCAGGAGAACCTCACGGACAAAAAAAAAAAATTTCGCCCCCCAGGGCGGTGTAAAATCCTATATTAGGGTAAAATCGCACGCAGATTCCAAATTTGGGCTTAGAATTTGAAGATTCTAAGTAGAAATGACTCATTTAATAAAATCATTGATTTTTATACCATAAAACTCTATTACATGGACATTTCTTTATTAGTGAAGATGGGTATGTTACATCCTTCCCCCCTTAAAGAAATCGAGATGTCCTCATCTCATCATGAATTGGGGATAAACCTTTAAGAGTGTGGCTTCATCTTCCCAAGTTGCATCCTCTTCAAGAGGGTAATCTTTCTACTGTACTAGATGTTCTACAAGAGTTCTATTTCGGAGTTGCCTTTCCCTAGAATCTATGATGCTACTGGGCTGTAATTCAAGGACTCCTTGTGAGTAGGGATTACAACTTGTTCATCATCAAGAATATGATCAAGATTGGGTACATAAGGTTTTAACAAACTTACATGAAATACATTGTGGACTTTGATATGGGCGATATGGGCTGGGAGTTGGAGTTTATAGTCACTTTTATCTAGACACTTGATAATTGTATAGGGGCCACAATACCTAGGGCTGAGCTTCTTATATTTCCCAAGTGATAGAAAACTTTGTTTGGGTCGCACTCATAGAAGAACTTTGTCTCCTTCCTTGAAGATCCTTTTAGACCTCTTGGTTTCAGCATAATGTTTGTCCATCTTGGGCAGCTTTAATATCCTTTTTGATTGCCTTGGTTTGTTCCTCCATCTCTTCGAACATTTTCCTGGATGCCTCAACTCTTATGGTCGGATCAGAGAAATTTAGAGGAGACAAGCATTCTTGCCCATAGAGTGCTTTGAATGGTGACATTCCTATGCTCTGATACCAATTGTAAGGTTCCCCCCTTCTAAAATAGAGGAAACACTTAAGATAGTCCACTAAGTCTTAGCTTGGAGAAAATTTCCTATTCATCGACACCTTGATCATGTAGAGATTCAAGGATACGATTCATAGGTAAGACCTAGTCCTATCCCGCAGGGGGAGTGTGATCTTCTAAAAATCAAATCACCCATAGGGTAATTGATCGTAAATTGGGCAACTACTAGACTTTATTTCTAGAATGAGGCAATGCTTTTTTCCTCATCCATGCAAGGCACAGCTGCTCGCCTAGTCTTCTAGAATAGAGTTGCCTAAGAACCTATTTATCTAGCATAGGGCTTTCACTTAATCTATTAGAAAGCTACCAAACTAATCGGGTCCACCCGTCCGTAGGATGGTGCCGTCGGAGCATTCCATCCTCCCACTTTCCGCCCTACTCATGCATCGATTTGTTTTCTAATTAATCCTACCAAATTGTTTGACATAAATAAACATGTTCCTTAATTAAGGCCCTTTTCACAAGGTTTGTTAACAGTCTTTTTCCAAAATATATTAATACCAAAGACAAGATTTATATATAAAAAAAGTTTATACATGAATCAATTCATACAAGCCAAACCGGCTCTCTTATTCTTTTCCTTTAGACTGTCGATGATCTAGAATTCGGTCTTCCAGCCTCTACATGCTGGGCAAAACCCTACGGGACCATACACCTCATCATCGGCCGCTGGCGAGGACTCAAGCCGGCTTGTCGCCCTCTCAGGCTCCATCGCTCGATCCTCCCGCCCCTCAGAGGGATGTCTACACACTAGGGTGGGCTTATTCACCACACTAGCCTGGGCCGTCAGAACTAGGCAGCATCATAATCTCTTGCCTCAATCGGCGAACCTTATTCTCCCAATGGTATGAGGGATACCTTGGGCCGTTCCCGGGCTTTGCTAACGACGCCTCTTGGCTACACAAGCATGGAACAAAGTTAGCATCGAAACCAGGAAAAACTTGCACTCTTTAAAGGTAACAATTTCAATGCAATTTATTGAATACAGCATCACATAATTTGTAACTTCATACAATTTTATGTCATTATTTTAAAAGAAAAAGATACACATTTAGTAACACTAATATAAAAAAAAACTCTTCTTTAAAAGATAACCAAGCTAACTTGGCCACCATTTCCTTGAGAGGAGCTTGTAAAGGGAGGGTTGGAGCGGCATCGGGAGCATCTTCCCTAATCTCGTTGTTGCGCGCTCCTCCTGAGGCAATATTCTGACGTTTTTGGGAGGGGGCCATCTTGGATGTCGTCTTGTGGGGCTCGATGTCGCGATCGAAACGGTCCAGTCGGATCTCAATTCTGAGATTGTTTGCTCACTGTATGAGCAAAAGACCATAGCGCATGAACCCTTTCTTAAGGCTAAGACCTCTTACTAAAGTCCACGCAAATGGGGGGGAATTGTGAGATGTCCTTAACACAAAAACGTTTTGCAAAATAGGAGAAGGGCTGAGGGCTGCTGTAAGTCTCTTCACAGGGGGAGGGGAGAAGAGTTAAGGACACTGCCTCTCCTAGCAAGAGGGGGATAGAGGAAAATTGCCTTATCTGAAAAGTAGCAAATGAGGAGGTGTGAGAGGGATTGCTGGAAGGGGCGGCTGTACTACAGCAAGTACACTGCACAGGGACGGACGGCGGCACAGCAGAGCATAAGCTACGCAGAAATGCGTGTTGCCCATGGAGCACCCCAAGGGTTTATATAACTGTGGGGTATGGGTACGGGCGCTGCGCAAAGCAAGGATGAAAGAATGGTGTACCAGTAAAGGCTGCAGATCAATGGCCTGCATGGGTCTAGGGAAAAGGTACGGTGTCGGTTAACAGGGAAAGGAGTGGTACGATGTACCTTATCTGGTTAGGGGCAGCATGGGTGTCCATGTAGCGGTGCGTGTGGACCACACAGTGGGCGGGCGTCCTTTGGTTCTTGTGTGGCCATCGTACAGGCACCCTGGTAAGTGTGTACGGTGTAAATTTTGGGGCGGGGTCCCCAAATTTGGGGCACCGATCACCTCGATTTGCTTGTCGGATCGCCCCGAGAGACGAATTTTTTTTAATCCGTGAGGTTCTCCTGGTCGTTCGTGTTCAGACCGTTCATCAATCAGACGCCCGGTCGTGCATTTATTAAGGTTTAAAGGTCATCACTTTTTAACTAATAAATGATTGAAATTTGAGTATAAGCTTGATCCGGTGTCCGTTTTGGGTGCTGTAAATTCCTATATTAGCGTAAAATCGTGCGCATATTTTAAATTTGGGCTTAGAATTTGAAGACTCTAAGTAGAAATGACTCATTTAATATAATCATTGATTTTTATACCATAAAAACTCTATTACATGGACATTTCTTTATTAGTGATGGGTATGTTACACTTTTTCAAATTGTAGATAAAAATTACTTTAACTCATTCTAAATGAGAAAAGGATTATCCTAACAAATTGGGAAAAGAGGAATGTTTAAATTAGCTTAATCAAAGGAGAATAATCATAATTATGCTTATAATTATGATTAAAATTATGATATAACTACACAATTTAAATTTAAGCTTAAAAGAAGAAATTCTATCTTATTTTCATTACAAGTTTTTATTCTTTTGGAAAAAATCAAGAATTTATCAGTAATAGCAGAAGCTATGACAAATTTTTCAAAAAAAATTACATATCTTATTTTTATACATAATACTAAAAGAGGAATTCCTACCATATTGTAGGTTTAGAAATTTTAAGCAAAAAGGATTATTTTTATTATATTCATGAAAGAATACTTTTTTGCATTTATGCATAATTATTTAATTAAGAGAAAAGATGAATTTTTGATAAATTTATTTTTTATGCATAAGAATTTAAATGTTAAAAAAAGAATTCCCATGACATTCGGTACTCAATCATTTAAATGCTAAAAGAGGAATTTTTGGCATATTCCAAAATATAGATATTTTTATTTAATTTAAAAAGAGAAATTTTCATGGTATTTAAGTAGAAAAAGGTCTAAATAAATTTTGATGGAAAAGAGGAGTTTTCATCATAATTCCATATAGGAAATTAGGGTATACTAATGTTGATGATTAACGTAGTGGAAAAAATATTTTAAGATATTTATATGTGGATAAATCAACAAATTGATATATAACCAAAATTGGTTTAGTGGAAGAAGAGTATTGTTATAAAATTTTGATATTCTCGTATAGAACTATTTCTTAATTCTATTGTGGCTAGGAAGAAATAAAACTCATAAAGTTAGAATTTCTTATGATAGAAGTTTCGTTAATTTATCTGAAGAAAATCCTTAGGAATCAAAGCTAGAAGTAAACCGAATAAATTTTGGTTAGACCACCACGGTGAGAACGGTGGCCAGTAAATTACTTGCCCATCTCTCGAATCTGAATCAAGCAAAAACCTCGTGGTGACCAATTCCAAATCTTGACACAAAGAATAGACTACCGTTGAATTAGAGTAGTTTTCCTTTAATCGAAATCACCAAGAATCTCCAAGAGCTCTCATACCAATGCAAGAAAGGAGGCTACTCAAGGATGGAGTAGTCCATTAGAAGAAATAGAGGGAGAAAAGACTTGTCAACGTGGAGTCTAGAGACACGTAGACCTTGTTTACATGGATTCTAAGACATGGAAGAAGTTCTCCATGAATGTTTGGAAATAAGCTCAAAGAAGGTAAGTGTATATGATATGTCAAAAGATGATAATACAATAGCCTAGACCAAGGTCATTTATTTATATGAACTAACAATATGTCCATGCCCGTAAACCTATACTCAAGGAACGAAAGGCCATGTGCCTAGGCTCATGCCCATACATATGCATGTGCATATATAATTGCTTTATTACATTATAGTTAGTTGTGATTTCATTTTTAACAAACACAAGAATGCTAAATTTTCACTTAAAAAGGGAAACGTAAACTATTTAACTTGGCTTAATGGTCAACGGTGATGTTAATTATAAAGTTTTTTAGCTTGGTGATAATGTGAATGGTTTATCACATGATCAAGATATGGAATCACTTCAAAATTCTATCAAAAATACCCCAATCGAAAAGGCAAATGATCTTGAAAAATCTAGTCACCTTTAAAGGTTGTGAAGGAGTCTTCAAAGTGCCTCTAAAGTGAAAAGATGCAGGGGGGAAGAGAGCTTGAGCTCTTGCAAGCACACACACACTCACAAAACCCTAATAGGGAACACACAATGTGAGAGGCTGAAAATCTTCTTTTTCTTCACTCAACACTCAACACACCATATACAAAGATAAGAGTACACGTAATATGAAAGGTACTCAACCAATACATACGAGGGTTCTCTATAGTGTGAACCCAACTAAATGAGCTGGCGCTATAACTATGCCAGTCTCTAGAATGGCTGTCACACAGCCTGTCATCCTACTGGCCGCATATCACCCATGATCTCACCAACCATGCCAGTGGTGTAAGTGTGGGGCCTATCCCCCAGGCCGGTCATCAGTGTCCACCGCCTCACTAGACGAGCTTGATATCTCAACACTCCCCCTCAAGCTCAACTCCATCTCATGTACACCAAACGAAGCCCTGAATCTGCGGAGCTCTTCTGTACCCAATGCTTTGGTGAAGATGTCAGCTACCTGATCCTTTGTGGTGGTGACATAAACAAGGTCAAGGTCTCCTGCCAAGACCTTCTCTCTGACGAAGAGGTAGTGGAGCTCTATATGCTTCGTACAAGCATGAAAAACTGGGTTCTTGGCCAACTGTATACTGCTAATGTTGTCACTGAAAATGACAACTTGTCTATCCACTGATAGACCCAAATCTACAAGTAGATTTCTCAACCAAGCTACCTCACATGCTGACATAGCAACTCCTCTGTACTCGGCCTCTGTAGTACTGGATAGAGCAACCGTAGGCTGCTTCTTGCTGCTCCAAGTCATAGCAGCACTCCCCAAAGAAGACATGAATCCACTGGTAGATCTTCTATCTGAGATACTACCAGCCCAATTAGTATCTGTGTACCCATGTACACATATCTCTGTCCCAGTCTCATAGAATAGTCCACAATGCAAAGTAGACCTCACATACCTCAGTATATGCGTCTCAATGCATCCAAATGTGATTTTCGTGGAACCTGCATATACTGACTCACTAACCCAACAGCATAGCTCAAATCTGGCTTGGTGATCGTCATGTATATCAAGCTTCCTACTATGCGTCTATACATAGTAGGATCCTCCAAAATCTCTCCTGAATCTGCACTCAACTTGCCATTCTGATCTAATGGCACTGAGATAGGCTTACAGCCTGTCATACCATACTTGGACAACATGTCGAAGCCATACTGTCTCTGCAGTAATCCAATACCATGTGGCGACCTAATCACCTCAATGCCCAAGAAATATCTGATTTCCCCCAGATCTTTCATCTCAAACTTCTGTCTAAGAAAGATCTTTACATCAAAGATCTCTACATCATGGTCCCCCGTAATGATCAAGTCATCTACATAGATGACAACAAGCACAACCCCTCTATCACCATGTCTCACATACAGTGAGAAATCTGCATTGGCTACATGAAAGCCAATAGTGACAAAATATTCAAAAATCTTGTCAGACCATGCTCTTGGTGCTTGCTTTAAGTATACAAGGCTTTCTTCAACTAGGTGGCTGCAACATATACACCTCTTCTTGCAAATCCCCATGCAAGAATGCATTCTTTACATCCATCTGATGTAAAGACCATTTCTTTGATGCAGCCACTCCTATCACAACTCTCACTATTGCCATCTTGGTAACTGGGCTGAAAGTTTCCTCATAATCAATGCCATATGTCTGCGCATACCCTTTGGCTACCAATCTAGCCTTATACTTGTTTATGCTTCCATCACTGTTATGTTTTACTTTGTACACCCACTTGCATCCAATGTCTCTCTTGCCTTCAGGCAATTGCACTAAGTCCCAAGTTTCATTTCCATATAGTGTATTCATCTCCTCATCCATAGCTTTCTCCCAACACACATTTCCAACAGCCTCATCAATGCATGTGGGCTGAACAACCTGCACATTCTTTGCCATATATGCATAGTGATGTGCCACATAACCATCATAGGTAAATCTCTGCATAGGATTTTTCACTCTCCCATATCTTCGCAGCTTTTCATTCATAGCTTCCATAGCCTTCTTTACACTAGGTGTTCTCATAGCTGGGATCCCATGCTCCTCATCAAGGCTCATATCTGAGCCACTACTCTCCATCAACATGAGAATGCCCTGCAGAAATGTCAAGCATACCAAGGGGCTCAACCACTTTCTCTTTCCCTTTTTATGTGATGTACTAATCACATTTACAGGACTGGTATTATGACACAGCCTGCCACTCCATGGTCTATCAATAGACCCACTAGATGAGGACTTTCCTGGTCCACTCAAAGAGACTGTGATTGCTGACTTGCATTTTGTGCAACCACACTTTCACTCACATCAGCCCCTACAGCTTCTTTTTCAGTAGCATACCAGCTGCTCATCTCATCAAAGACAACATCCCTGCTTACCCTCAAATCACGTGTAGCAGGGTTATAACACCTGTATCCCTTTTGCTCAAGGGAATATCCAATAAACACACATTTTTTAGCTTTCGGATCCAGCTTAGTTCTCAGCTCATCTGGCACATGCACATATGCAATGCATCCAAAAACTTTCAGATGAGACAAATCAGGTTTTCTGCTAGTAAACCTCTCCTCTGGAGTTACATCAAGTATGGCTGTAGTTGGAGTTCTTTTCATGATGTATACTGCTGTAGAAACAGCCTCAGCCCAATAGCTATGCGGCATATTTTTCTCTTCCATCAATGTTCGCGCAATCTTAGCAATGTGCCTGTTTTTCCACTCAGCAACTCCATTTTGCTGCGGAGTGTATCTGCATGTAAACTATCTCCGAATACCATTAACACCCAGCCATTTGAAAATACAACCGATCGTGAGTTGTAGTTTTGAGAGACCCAAAAAATCCTTTAAAAACAATCCAAATCTAGCACCAAAAGAATCTTTGACGTGCCCAATAAAGTAGAACTTTAAAAAGAGACTTTTTTGCTTAACTTAAAACATACTTGCAAGTGATTCATTCGCTAAATTAAAAATTTACTAAATTTTCCACTATTTGATGTCTAAGTACAAGCCTATCCCTACAAAATCTTAGAATATTTCAAACAAAAAAACATGACACAAAAGTTGCAATAGAGACTCACAGCAAAGAGCTTCACTTTGAATACAAAATTATTGCTATCGTTACTAGAAAGCAAAATATAACTACTTTTATCGCACAACTTCAATGTCATGATTAAATTAATCTTCATTGATTAAAAAAACAAGTCTTATTATGAGACAATTCCTATAAATGCTTCAATAGAGACAACATTTGACTAATTTTTTGAACCAATCTCAAAACGCAAGCTCCTCAAAAAGATTTGTAATGCTAGTTTTGAATACAAACAAATGTTGTTCAAAACACTAAAACCTAGAAATCCTTGAACACCCCCAATGAGGATTTAAATACCAAAAATTGTTTGAAACTACAAGTGTCTAAATCTATTCTAGCATAGGAAATTCCTCCTCTTCATGACTAACTTCTTCATCAGTTTGCTCGCGTCCTACAATGAGTGGTGTTGACTCCGTAAGAGAAATATCAATATCCACAGTATGTGGATCTTCATAAGGCTCAAGATCTGCAAATTGCATTTCATCATCAGGTCCAAAGGGAGGCTGAGGTTCTCCAGATGCATCCACCACTCTTGGGTTTGCTGCCATGTTTTTCATTCCAACCTCTTGAAACTCGTCCGGCAATTCTTTCATTGCAGTGACTCGTTGTTGAAAAAAACGAACTTGAACTGGATCTAGCTCAATAGCAACAACATTCCTTCCTTTTTTAAGAGCACTAATAGTGGTTGTTCCCAAGAAAAAAAGAATCAACATGGTAAAGCTCACTTAAATGAGCAATATAAAATATGTAATAAGTTAAGGTTACATGATTACCTGTCCCCGCAAAAAGATCCATGATCCACTCTCCTTTTAAAGATAGAAGCTCAATTAAATCCATCATCAAAAGTTGTGGTTTTTGATAAGGATTCATGATCTCATTTGAATCACCAGAAAGATCCCTGAGCTTTCGACACACGCCTGGTCTATCAAAAATATTTGTTCGGTTAGGTTTCGAAGCAAAATTAAAATTTCCTTTACTGTTCGGACCCGCAGGAGACCAGAAACCAATGGTAGCAAACTCGGCAGCAAAAGAAAGTCTGTCAAGCTTATAGCCTTTGATGTTAGGCTTTGTCCTACAAAAGAAAAAGTTAGCCTTTGATGTTAGGCTTTGTCCTACAAAAGAAAAAGTTAGGCTTTAACTTAAGCTTTTGTAACTTGCAAAAGAATGCTTGAAATTTAACATACCATATGCATAGCTCCATTTGATTGTCAACGAATGCTTTCTCTGCAGCAGAGATTTGATCATGAGCATGAAAAATTACCAGTGCCCATGATTCAGCCGTTGTGACCTTTTTGAAAGCGTCGATGACTCTTTTATATGCACTTACACCATACTTTACTTCATCGTGTATTGAGTGTGGTGCCTTAAATCCATACGGAGCATCAGCAATGGCTAAAGTAAAATGTTGTGCAGTCACAAACGATTCCATGTTCTCTACTTTGCCTTCATGAACAAAATATTGAACTGGTTCAGCAGACACATCATCAGAAATGAAAATATTTGCCTCTTGAATGGTCTCCAAAGTTTGTGCCTCTTATAATCTCTTCCGCTCTGCCCTTGCGCGACTCAAATGTTGCTCAAACTCTTGAGGAATGCTCTTTATGGGAGCACGAGGTGCTCGAGACTTGTTAAAATGAAAATAAGTAAACATTAAATATATTCTAGAATACACATACAAAAATCAAAATCAATTTTTTAAGATATTTGATCTAAATTTTTACAAAACCTTCAAAAACACTTAAATAAAAAAAAATCTATTCAAATATGTAGTTTACTTACTGCATTTTTGAAAAGATAAATGAAACGCTCTAAGGAGCTTGGCTGACTAGTGATGGGATGAAACATTTGAACCTCATTCCAATCCTTGCAATTAAGTTTTTCAATCATGATTCTTTGCATGTACAAGAAAGTCTTTTGCCTGTTTCAAAAAAACACAAAATAAAAAAATAACTTTACATGAAATGAAATAAGTAGATTTAAAAAGAAGAATTAGCAACGTACTGTTCTAATTCCTTTGCCATTTCATCAAGTGTCAAAGAACCTCCTTTCACTCGTGCCAAGATGGGTATGATAATATTTTTCTCGCGTATTCCTTGCATTGCTCGCCAATTTGTGATACGCATTTCTTCAGGAATTGGCTTCAAAGTGTCCTCATTCCCTGTTCCTCTGCCCTTTTGACTTCCAGGTGGGAGCTTTACTTTTTGCCCTTTGATTTTACCTTCCTCCCAAAGCTTGAAAATGTCTTCTTGTAGATCCCATATCTCTCCATCACGAAAGGCTAATTGAAAGAAATTGTCATGACCTCGAACATTTGTTTTTCCAGAGCGTCCAGCTTTGCTTGACTTCTTTGTGACAAGACTAACTTGCTCACAAAGCTTGATTTTGAAAGCTTCATCAACTTTATGACCTTGCTGAATATGATTGATCCACTCGTTGTGAAAAAATCTTATCTTTTGTAAGAAAGACATGGATAGTCGCATCTCGGAATCAATGTTGTGATCAAGGGCAAGTAGCTTTGCATCATCATCACCTAACCCAGCATAGACCCATGCTAGGACTGTCTTATAGCTCTCTACATGAGGATACTCAGCACAAAACTCCTTTTTAGCAATGAGAGAGTGAGTTCCCCCCAAGACAAAGTATTTGTATTGATTGATTTTTGATCTCTCAAAACTCTCTTTCTTAACACAAGAAGACTTATACACAAGAACAAGAAGGGGTAAGAAAGAGAGTTTTGATCTCTCAAAACTCTCTTTCTTAACACAAGAAGACTTATACACAAGAACAAGAAGGGGTAAAACATTTGTTGTTGGTTTCTCCTTCATCATTACTTTAAGATTACTCACATGTCCAGGGACAATGGTTCGAACTTCTAGTGGCCTCTTATTTGAAACAGGATCTAATGGAGGACGTTCTATATTAGACACTGGTAAAATTAAGGGTCTCTCATCAACCATATGAAACTTTTTGGCTTTATTTCTTATGGTATTAAGACCAGAAGATTCTGAAGGATCAGACTTTGGAGCTCCAGGTCCAGAAAGCAAAGTATCACTCACATCTTGAGACTTTGACCCAGAAGTCTCTTCAAGAACTTCAACATCTTCTTCTGAGTCATCTATGTCTGTACCTTCATTCTCTTCATAATCAGAATCATCAGTGGAGTGGTTGGAATTGTACAAATTATCATGATGCTCTTGAAATGCTTCAAAAAAAGACTACAAAAAAAGAAAAAGAAAAAGTCATTCTAAGTAGAAGAGGATTTTAAGACTTGATAGAGTGAACTTAAAAGTAAGAACCAAAGAGTAACTTATGCAAAAGTAAGAACACTTTAACCATTTCTTTGTATACTAGAATACATGGTAAACTCATTAAACCAGACATAAAAAGTAAGCCAAACTTCCTTCTTGCTAAAATTCATTCAAACTAAACAAAACAAATTTCTTGTATACTAGAATGCATTCTAGCATATGCTAGAGCAGACAAACTTCTTGTATACTAGAATACATACAAACTAGACTTGACTAGACCTCTAAGTGTTTCAAGATATGAGCTAGAAAGACAAGAATTAAATAGACTAAAAAACAAAGAATAGTTCTCAATGTATTCTAGAATACACAAAGATAAGAAGTTTTTTGAACTACGTGTATACTAGAATACATATAAACTAGACTAGACAAACTTCATGTTTATTAGAATACATGCAAACTAGAGTTGACTTGACCTCTACGTATTTCAATATATGAGTTTGAAAGACATGACTCAAACAAACTTAAAAAAGAATAACAGTTCTCTACATATTCTAGAATACACAAAGATAATAAATTTTTTTAACACTAATGAAAAAAAGGTCGAGAGAAAGATATCCATACCCGTTTGCGAGTAATCATTGCATCTCTAAACTCTTGCTGGGTAGAAACAGGATTCATCTCTTCAAGCCGAAAATTAGCAGAGAAAACTCTAACTGCAAGAAACTTTCCTTTGTTGTTGTCTACCAGATGATGAATGATCCCACGAGATATACTTTCTTTGACTTCAACAATGCGACCATAAGTTAAATACTTTGTATTTTCAGAGTCTCCTTTTTCTTCCGCAATAGAAAGGAAAGGTGTGTTTGGCTCAACGATTGTCTTGTGATTACCTACCATGCCAAATTGAATTGTCCAAGCAAATCCTTCTCGTGCTTTACCTCTTGCACTACTCCAAAGAGTTGTAGCTTCCATGCTTGAAGACTTTTTCTGCTGATGTTGAGTTAAAGGTGTGGTTCCTTGAGATGATGGAGGAAGTCCATGAGTAGCTAAAACCATTCTGCTTGATGGTGGTTGATCTTGTAACTCTGGAAATTGGTGAGCTGCTAAAAGTTGTCTTCTTGGCTCACTTGGACGTCTATCAGGGTTTGGAAGAGTCACAGTCACTCGAGGTGCTTGAAAGTGAGGACTAACTGGAGCAGGTTGAGATCGAGAAGGTGTTAAGACTCTTGAACGTCCTGAGCCACCCACAGGGACAGATGCAGTTGCTTGATTACTTTTCTTTTGCTTCTTAGAAGTTCGAGCATCACGTATTGGTGAGGCCATCTTAAACCTAAACAAGACAATAAAAAATCATTATCTCATTGCTAAGATAAACAAATAGAGATAAAATCATACTTTTCAAAAATATGATTTGTTAAATGAAACAACATTTAAGATTAGTAAACGTGTATGTAGGGCAAACAAACGAGAAAGACAAAAAGTGAAAGAGAACAAATAGACATAGAGAGAAAGAGAGAGAGAGAGAGAGAGTGTGTTAACCTCCATGCAAGAACGGACCTAGATGTGTAAGCAAACATGAGATAGGAATGTAAGAGAGAGAGCTCCTCAGCACACTAGAGAAAAAGAGGAAGAGAGAGATGTATTCTAGAATACAACAGGTTGTTTCCTCCAAAGATGTGTTTTGTAATTGAATTTCAATAAATGACTTTCTAGAGCTGTGTATTCCAGAATACAACTCACAAGAAGCTTCTAACCACAATACACAGATATAAAAGAGAGGAGAAAGCACTAAGAGATGAATAGATCAAACCCAAAACAATTAGGATCCTTTGTATCATCAAAGTACTTACAGAACCTCTTTCTTGAACACAATTTGAGAAAAATTTACCCCCAAAATCTATCTTCTGCTACGTTGCTCTGATGGAGATTCTGACCGCTCCGTTGGCTTCAAAAGGGGGGTAAAACTCCAGGATACCTGGTTGAAATACTTGCAGGTCGCTCCTCCTCCGTTTTTTATATTAAAACTACAGTTTGCTGTTTTCTTGCCGCGCGCGCGATGCGAACTCAAGAGCTTTTGCTTTATCCCAAAATCTATTTTCTGCTACGTTGCTCTGATGGAGATTCTGACCGTTCTGTTGACTTCAAAAGGGGGGTAAAACCGCAGGACACGTGTTTGAAATACTCCCGGGCTGCTCCTCCTCTGTTTTTTATGTGAAAACTACAATTTGCTGTTTTTTAGTCGCGCGCGCGATGCGAATTCGAGAGCTTTTGCTTTCTTTGCATGTCTTCTAAAATTAGATAAAAAGCAAATCTTTTTTGCATGAAGGTCTATTCTAATGGTTTACATTGAGTTTGGTTTACAGTAGAACACAGCTTGCCGAAGCCGTGTATTCTGGAATACAACTCAAGTGAAGAGAGAAGTTGTATTCCAGAATACAACTTGATGAAGATGTGTATTCTGGAATACAACTCAAGTGTAAAAAAAAGTTGTATTCCAGAATACAGCTTATTGAAGCTCTGTATTCTAGAATACAACTCAAGTGTAGATAGAAGTTGTATTCCAGTATACAACTTGCTGAAGCTGTGTATTCTGGAATACAACTCAAGTGCAGAAAGAAGTTGCATTCTAGAATACAGCTTGTTGAAACTGTGTATTCTGGAATACAGTCTCAAGTATAGAGAAGTTGTATTCTAGAATACAACTTGTTGTTTTATAGAGAAGTTGTATTCTAGAATACAACTTGTTGAAATTGTGTATTCTGGAATACAATCTCAAGTACAGAAAAAAAATATATTTTTGAATACAGCTTGTAAAAGCTTCATATTCTGGAATACAACTCAAGTGTTGAGAGAAGCTGTATTCCAAAATACAACTTGTACAAGTAATGGATTCTGGAATACAATCTCAAAGTGCATAAGTGTTAAATTTTTAAAAATGTGACTTCAAGCTTTGTATTCTAGAATACAAACTACTTAATACACAAGAAACATGGCAACTTATCGATTTTTGTGTTGTATTCCAGAATACAACACAAGAATTAGCTTTTTAAAAAAATGAAGTCATTATAATTTTTAAAAATTATTGATTAAATCTTTATTTTATAAAATATTGTTTTTTCAGCCTCTTTTTTTCTTAATTTACGTATGAAATCTTCGTTTTGGTATTTTTGTGTATTTAAAAGACAAACAATTCTTTCAAAAAAATACCTTTTTAAAAAAAGTCTATTTTTGAAATCACTTACCTCCTTAGATAATATTTTTGTTTTTCTTCTTAGCCATAATTTCCTCGTAGCAAACTTTGAACCAAATGACAATGAAAGAAAAATTCAAAATTGTAACAAATAACAAAGTAATCAAGAAAATGCATACCTTACAGAATTAAACTCAAGAAAAATGCTCCAAATTAAAAAAAAATGCTCTTGTGGCTCTCTTAGCGGGCAGACCCTTGAAATGTGTCTCTAAAAAGGACTTCCTCTCATCTTTTAAGTCCCATCTTTTATAATAATTAATAAATTTTAATATTTATATTAATATTATTATTTTTGAATCTAAGCATTAAAAGTAAGTTATTTGGATTTGAGATTACACTCCACTTTGTAGCTTAGACCATTGTTTTTTAGAGAAACTTAGAGGTTTGAAGTTCCTAGTCATGGCAGGGCAACAAAAGTCTCTCTCAAGCTCATTTTGCTCTTTTCAAGTGCCTGTATCCGTACTCACTCCTAAAAGTCTGAGCCAATCTATCAGTGATGATGATGTTACAAGCCCACTATTTGCTAATTTATCAAATTCTGATACCGATGTTCCAGTTTCTCCATCATTAGTTCAGCCTATTCGTGTGGAGACAACCACTCCCTTGAGAAGAAAAGACAAGTTTTTGCATCGTAATGCATTGAGAGAGGCATGTAGGATGTATTGTTGTAAAAAAAACTGCTTGAGGACACTTGGATTCAGAAAAATTAAGCAGGAACGTGAAAACTTCTTTGCTTTAAAACGTGCTCAACAAAATACAGCATTACTTGGTTTTTTATTAAGGTCTGGAGAGAAGATAAAATATACAGTTTCTGGCACGATTGTGTGTCGAAAGTGTTTTTTTCAAGTGTTTTGTTTAAGCAATCAGTGGATGCAAAAGATCTTAAAGCAGTTGCAACGGGTGGAAGAAGATTCACGGTACTCATTTAGTACACGTGAGACTCCTCAGCTGTATTTTCTCAAGAGCTGGATGGAACGATTTGTCACTTACAATGGTGAGCGCATGCCAAATTCAAAATTCACCCATTTGCCTGATAATTTTACAAAGGGAGAAGTTTACAACCTCTAGGTGGAAACGTTGAAAGGAAGAAACATGTCATCTCTTTCATTTACTTCATTTCTTAGAGTTTGGAAACAATATTTTGCTGATGTGAAAATTCCCAAGAAAACTAGAATGGGGATTTGTCAAATTTGTGCAGAGCTCAAAGCCAAAAGAGATGTTGCAAAGACATTTGAAGAAAAAGGTATGTTTGATTTGTGTTTTTTGTACGTTTTAATTTATGAATGAGAATTCCAAGTGGTATAATTTAAACTAGCTTTACATTGTTTTGAGTTTTCAGGTCCTATTCTACAAGCACTTAAAGCTCATCGAGAACAACAAAGTACAGAGCGTCAAAAGCTAGCAAAGCATCGAAAGAAGTGCCTTGAGCAGAAAGAAATGTATTTGGGATTAGTCATAGATGGAATGGATCAAAAGAAGACATTGATACCCCATTTTATGCGTGCTCCAAAGAATTTGAAGGAAGAGAATTTCATACAACTACACGTTGTTGGAGCCCTCATCTTTAATGGCATCATGACGTCAAAAGTTTTTATAAACTTTCCAAATTTACACAACGACCCTAACTTGACCATCACCATAATTCAAAAAATAGTAAGTGAATGGCAAGGAGAATTACCTAGCACACTTTATGTGCAGCTAGATAATACGGCAAGGGAAAACAAAAATCAAATAGTGCTTGCTTATTTGAGTATGTTGGTGCAGTCGAAAGTTTTCAAAAAGGTCAAACTTGGATTTTTGTTGGTGGGTCACACTCATGATCAAATTGATCAGATGTTTAGTAGGTTTTCAGTCAAACTTGCAAGGAAAAGTGCATTTGACCTTCCAGAGGTGTGCATAATTCTTAAAGAATCTTATGATCCTACGCCAAAAATTCATGTTTTGAAAGGCACCTATGATTTTAGAGAGTTTGCAACAGGTGGAGATTTTGCAAGCCCTGCATTCACTCAGCTTAATGACCATAGTTTCCAACATCAATTCAAAATAAAAGAAAAAGAAGCTGAAACACGTTTGTGGTGTAAGAAGTACTCTAACTCAGAGGCATGGCATCCTCAGGATGGTTTGAAGTTTTTACTTAGTGTCCCAGAACGACAAATTCTTCAGGCAGCAAAAATGCTTTTGGCATCAAGAATTGAAGCAGCAAAAGCTCAAAAAGAAAAGCGAGCCATCAATTATCAGCAATGTTTGATAGAAATTAAAGAGACCATACAATCAGCACATGTGTATTTTCCAGCTTGCTCACTTGGATGGTGGAATACATTTTTTCATGAGCAAGAAATCTTGATTGAGGAAGTTCAAAGCAATTCAAGATCACTGATAAATCTGGAGCCCTTTCTTTGGAGAGTACAAGAACTTGAAGACCATGATGATAATATTCAAATGCCAAATCAACAAACAGAATTGCCTGAAGAATTGCAAACATTGGTGCATGGGGAGACTCGCGAAGCGTATGTTGGTGCAAGAAGGACTAGTCAACGACGACTGCAAGAGAAGGAAATGTGGGAAGGAAATATTGAGGAGCTCACTGTAGGTGCAATGATTGCAGTGTTAGCAACAGATGATGAAAGCGGATGTCCTTTTTGGTTGGCAAAGGTACTTAAAGTCCTTGAGGAAAATGGAAAAGTAAGCTCAATTGAGGTCCACTGGTACAAGGTCAATGGAGATGATGCATTATCAGGAAAATATTATCCAGAGATGATTCGAGTAAATAAAAAGGGAAAGAAAGCAAATCGTAGTCAACGTCGCGTGGATAGCCTAAGCATGGAGGATGTGGAAGTTCTTGTTTATGGTTTTACCTTGAAAAAGTCGGGTCATCTACGAGAACAAACCAAAAAAATTCTTCTGGAGAAAGTCAAAGATTTAACACGAGAGGCATAAGACCTCTCATTGTAACCAATTTTGTGGACATTATTATTTTATTGCAAATTGAGTATTTTTTCTCAAAAAATGTGTGATTTTATGAGCAGCCCTATCATCTTTCAAAGTATTGAAGTGTAAAACTTGCACTTTTTAACAAATTTTTTTAGCTTTTTGTTTTCTGAGATATTTTAGCATTTTCAAAAATGGGTTGTATTTTTGATGGTTTAGTTGTACTTTCAAATGGCTGGATGTTCATTCTTCTTCGAAAATTCAGAGAACTCATTAGAGAAGTACTCTCCCCCTCCATCTGACCTTAGGCACTTTACATATTTCCCTGTTTGCAACCAAAACTCTGAAATTGTGGAAGTGAGTGAACACCTCACTCTTCTCCTCCATGAAATATACCCACACTTTCCTTGTGTGGTCATCAATGAATGTCACATAATACCTGCAGCCTCCCATAGACATGGTCTTCGTAGGACCCCATACATCTGAATGCACAACATCTAGTGCATTTCTGCTCACATATCTGTTACGTAGAAATACATGCTTTGTTTGCTTTCCAAATTGGCATGCTTCACATATTCTCCGCATACCTTCCACTTTAAATTTTGGCAACCCTATCATAATTCCTTTAGTCTACATAGACTTCATTCTCTGCACATTCACATGTCCAAATGTCTGTGTCTGCAACAATTCCTGAACCATTTGCAAACATCGCAGCACTCATTTCAGGCATGTCTACATTTAACGTAAACATTCTGCCCACTCTGTTGCCTTTTGCAACCAACGTGCACTTGTCTTTAAAGTCTTCAACATAACAACCATCAGGGTTAAACCAAACCTGCAAACCCTGCTCAATCATCTGGCCAACTGAAACCAGATTCTTTGTTATGTTCAGAACGTGAAGTACATCTGCAAGAAGGTACTTCACTTTGCCATCCTGCATAGACAATGGCACATCTCCAACATGGGCAATTGGATGAGCAGTGTCATCCCCTGTTTCCACAAAACCTGGTCTTTCAAGGTTTTTATCTCCTTGAACCACTCCCCATGACTTGTCATGTGGTTCGAAGCACCTGAATCCACATACCATATATCATCTTTTTGTGCTGCTTCAACATTTTTAGACATGGCATTCACACGACATGCTGCATAACAAATAACCTTTCATTATCCTCATTGTTTCTGCTTGAGGATGCATAGTTGTTTTGCTACACTTTCCCATTTTGCATGTCAGCCTGCTTCTTATAACATTTTGCCTACACATGTCCAGGCTTACCACAATAAAAGCATTCACGTGCATCATTATATTGTCATTTGTCAATTTACACGACCTCTTTAACTCCCCCTACCTCTGAATTTGCCTCTTTCACCTGCATGTTGTTGTTGTTGTTGTGAATTCTAAGATTGTTGTTGTTGTTGTTGACCATAATTCTGATTACCTATTCGGCCACCTCCTTGACCGCGTCCAAGGCCTCCTCTTCCTCATCCTCTTCCTGAACTTGTGTAGAAGGCTTGTTGCTCTGAACTATTTTTGTTTTGTGAAGACTGTTGGTCTTCACCCAAGCTCCTCTTCTATAATTAGAATAGATACCAAATCTGTAAAGCTGGGAATATTTTCCCGAGTCTGAATAGACATCTTGAACGCCTTGTATTGTGGCCCGAGACCACGTAGACAGACTTCCACCTTATCATCATCATCTACTGACACACCAATAGATGCAAGGGATTCCACAATACCCTTTATCTTCAATGCATAGTCATTCACAGACATGCTCTTTTTTTCCACAATATGAAGTTCGTTCTTCAACAACTGTATCTTACGTGCCTTGGTATTTGTTTCATAGAGTTTTACCAAGGTGTCCCACGCCTCCTTGGGGGACTTGGTATCCTGAATGTGCCCAATCATGGTGTCCTGTATACTAATGGAGAGCCAATATATAACTTTCCTGGCTCCTTGGTTCCAGTCTTTAAACTCTTTCACATCTGCACAGTCGAATTTATGTCCGGTATCTCCGTTGCCTCTTCATGCTCACCTTCTATGTAGTCCCAATAGCCCTTTCCCATCAGGAAATTTATCAACCTGAACCTCCAAGCATGGAAGTTGTTCTTATCAAGCTTCTCAGCCACAATCTGGGTTATGCCATCATTTGACATCTTGCCAGACACACAATTTTACCAGAAACAGCACTCTAGTTTGTCCTGCACAAACTGCTGTATTTTCTGCAGAGCGGTACTGTAGTACTCTCAAATGTCACAACCAGTGACTTCAATATGTATACATACACCCAATGGCAACTGTTGACCTCTTTGCAGCACACACTGTGTCTACACAGCCAATCTGTCTTCCTACAGTTCTTAAAACAGAGTTCTGCAGAGAATTGATGACTTACCTGCAGTGCTCGAAATCGCCTGCTTTCTGAAAAACGGAGGTCCAGACGCGCCTGAAACGCGTTTTCGGCCCAAAAACTTTCTGTCCGATAGAGACAAAAAAGTTTTCCTATAGCTTTACTCATGCGAAGAAAGCTGCCCAATCAGAGATCGTTTGCCGGTGCCTCTCCCGTAGAGCTCTCGACAAGGGTGTAGTCACCAACACAAATAGGGAAGAGTAGTTGAAGCTCTTACCCTCGTACCGCTTCCTATGGTTCTCTTGCTTACAACTCAGCCCTTAGCATGAACTAGGCTCTAATACCATGAAAAGATGCTGGGGGAAGAGAGCTTGAGCTCTTGCAAGCACACACACACTCACAAAAACCTAATAGGGAACACACAAGGTGAGAGGCTGAAAATCTTCTTTTTCTTCACTCAACACTCAACACACCATATACAAAGATAAGAGTACACATAATATGAAAGGTACTCAACCAATACATATGAGGGTTCTCTATAGTGTGAACCCAACTAAATGAGTTGGCGCTATAACTATGCCAGTCTCTAGAATGGCTGTCACACAGCCTGTCATCCCACTGGCTGCATATCACCCATGATCTCACCAACCATGCCAGTGGTGTAAGTGTGGGGCCTATCCCCCAGTGTCCACCGCCTCACTAGACGAGCTCGATATCTCAACATAAAGTGGTACGTAAAGATGATTGTTCAGGCCGCTCGGCAAGCACTCAATAGAGTGTTGCAGCTTGGCAAAATCTGACCACCATAGAAACCAGTTGGTGAAGAATCCATGGAAGAAGGGCTAAGATTCTTTGGCTTTGGCAAAGAAAATGTAGATTCTCCTATGAACTCCAGTGGTTTTTGGTCTCTAGCATGGAATAAAAGATAAAGTGCAATCTATAGGCATGGGCATGTCAACAAGCGCAAGACAGGGTCTAAGACCAGACTTACAAACCTAAACAACCCTAACTTCTAGCCCTAGGAATTCCAACCTAGTAAGGATTAGTGGAATGACTTCTAGGGTTAGGAGGGACAAGGAAAATGGTGCCAAAATGTGAATTTTACTATTTGTAGACATTTGATCACTTTATATACTTTGTACTCTTGTACGCTTACATATATTTACATGAGCTTTTATTTTTATTCAACTTTATGCATAATGTAAATTGTTGAAGTATAATTATGTTCTTACCAATGTTATAATCTACCATGTTGAACTGATCTTTGCTCACTTGTGTGCTCGATCTGAGAGACAGAGTTAAGACCATATTAGGGAGTTTGGGAAAATCCCATTATTTTGGAAATTTTCTTCTCAATCTACTTTTTGGTGTATCTTGAGCATACCAATTCCAAAATTGTCGGAGAATGTCAATTGAGAACCTAATCTTCAAGAGACCAATGATATGTGACATGAGTGGGTTTTGACAAAATCTTAAAAGGGTTCAGCATATCGCCCATTTTTAGATCTTGCAAAATGGGAACTAGGATTTTCCTGAACTCCCTAATATGATATTTCAGTTCTTTAATGTGTGTTCAATCCAATTCGAGTTGAGAGAGAGAGAGGGCAAGCGGTCTGCCTCTTTTGGTGTGCACTAGTCGCTCCACCCTTTGTATCAAGGATGTGCTCCTGGCCCTAGCTGACTGGAATGCGAATTTGGCGACTTTGAAAACATTAGAGTGCTCAAATCAAGCCTATGCTTTGAATAAATTAGTATGGAATAATGCAATCATAGGACTTTGTTCCTATTGTGTTGGTCTTTGGATTCCATATCGCCATCGATCGTTTGAGTAGTGTATCTAAAGTAACCTGGAACTTCAATGTTTTGTTCATTCGCGTTTGCACTGAACATCATTGCCTATAGGGAAATCTAACCATACCATGATAGAATCTTCTAAAGGAACCATGGGTGTTTCGGTTATTGTTTCAGCTTCAGATCCTATGTTTTTTTCATATTCCCATTCACTTTCATCGTCTGTTTGGGTCTCAGCTTTTTCAAGAGTACCTAATGCGTACAATGGCACACTTGGCCCTATGACAATTCTTAATGAGGGCTGTTTGGAAACTTGTGAATCTTGACATTCCTGTTTTATGTAGTTCGTTATGTCCTTGTGTAACTTAGGTTGAGCCATTAAAGGTGTAAGTGCTAATGTGATGTTGGCTTTATCCTACCTGAGAGAATAGCATTCCTCCGAATGAGGTTTTGAGAGACTGTTTTAATCTTGTAAGGGAATTATCGAATTCCTCACATGCTTTCTCAAGCCTATAGTTCATGCAGTCTATTTCAAATGACTCTTATGTAGAGAGTATGTCTTCCTCTTGGAAGGAAAAGCGGTACTCCTCTCGGCTTTGTATCTTGGTTGTTATTTTAGGTTTGGAATTATGAGGTTCAATCACAACCGGTGACCTTGTAAGACATTCAACCAAGCTAAGCATGCTCTCTTGAGCTTACTTTTTGCATTCCGCATATATCATGTGATCATCATTATCCATTTGGGATGGTTGGGTGGGTTCTATTTTCTTGATTGGTCTATGTGGTGCACTGAACGAAGAACTTGTCTCATCCTCACTTAGTGATGTACTAGAACTTGTTTCATTCTCCGACTTTCTTTGGTTTTTTAGTTTTTCATTATGTTTATCCATGCGACGAGATTGAATTTTCTTTTGAGTTTTTGTATCCTGTGTCGTACATATGGGTGTTGAGGTTTGTGTTGTGGTCTTTGAGGTGGATGCTTCCTACACCATGTATAGCTTTTGGCTCTTTTTTGTTTATGTCCCCTTTTGTGGTTATGTCCTCTACAGGCTCCTTTTCCCTATCTTTTAACTCAACCTTGGTTTTGATAGTTTTTTGTAGTCCCTTCTTTTTCTTGGGTTTAGAAGGTTTTGTTTTCTCTTTTAGGTTCTGTTTTAAAACATGTTCTTCTACTCATGTTGCGATATTGTCTTTTATGTTCTTTTTGACTGTTTGTTGTGCCTTGGCGGCTTGTAAGCATGTAAGCACATTCAAGGACACCATGGACAATTGCCCGTTTTGCACATTTAAGATGTTAAGAGTTGTATTTTGTGAGACAAGTTGCATTGAAGCAACGCGTCTTGGGTAATCTTGGAACATGTGATCAATGCCACATCATTCACACATTGGTCTCGCAACAAGGTGTCAGTGACTATGGGCATGGAAGTATTATAAACTATGTAGTCTACCACCTTGTGAGGTCCACAACAATAGAAACACTGAAGTGTCCGATTAACTGCTTCTTCCTAAGCAGTTTCTACCCTTTGGACTGATTTTGTTTGGTTCATGGGAGATGGAGGTTTTGGGTCCATTCTGGATGAAGTTGGATGAAGCGGGACACTTTTTACTATCATGGTCAAAGGTTTTACAATATATGCAGTATAGAAGAACAAGTGCCTTGTATACACAATGGATTGGGATGGTCATATTGATTGCATTCAACACAAGGCATTTCGCTCCTCTTTTTATTAGAGGCATTAAGGATGTCTGGTTTGGAAGGTTTTTA
This sequence comes from Cibotium barometz, assembly GCF_041138505.1. Taxonomy (NCBI): domain Eukaryota; kingdom Viridiplantae; phylum Streptophyta; class Polypodiopsida; order Cyatheales; family Cibotiaceae; genus Cibotium; species Cibotium barometz. Next base: position 40,301,700 of record NC_141081.1, on the reverse strand, counting down.
TCCTGTCTTATAGATGTATGCTGTAATGTTTTAAACAAGGCTACATGAAATTATGGGAATGTCAATTCCGAGATCGATCTTTATTTTGCCATTGCTTCACTTGGTTTAGATGAGGAACACCTCGTAGCATGATCATCTTCTAGCATGTTGTCTTCTAAACGTATTGTGTCTTTACAACATTGATCGAATGTTTTCGGATTGGATACAATGATCAAGTTGTGTAAGCTGTTATTCTTTAAGCCCATCATGAAACATCTCCTGAATTGAACATCGTTTAATTTTTCCCATGACTCACATGTGAGTCCAAGAGTTTTGTCAGAAGGATAAAATCTCTAATGGATTCATTTGGTTGATGCTCAATTGAATCGAGTTCTGTTACTGCACTCCATCGATCACCTTGTCTGGAAAAAGCCATGTATAAAGGCTGATTTCAAGGTTTTGAAGTTGGTCTTGATCGCCGGTATCAATGCGATGAACCATCGACTAGCTTTTTTCTCTAAGCATAAGTTCAACGCATGTACCTTAGTGGGGCAGTTGGGATTTCCAAAGGCTTCACATCTCTGTTCAAACATTTGAATGAATTGAACAGGGTCGGTTGTTCCGTCATATTTGCCCATAATTTTGAAAATTTGTACGGTCATATTTCTGTATGAATCATTGAAACCATATGTGAGTGCTCTTGTTGGAAGAGACTCAGTGAGTCCTTGGGCCACCCCCCTTCCTAGACTAGTCAGTATGTCCAAGGTGTGGGCATCCAGGAAAGGGTTGGTACTTATAGGACTTACAAAAATGTTAGGCAAGGGACCAAAGCCTGGTGGGATCGAAGTCATAGGGGGTGTAAAACCCGATGACAAGATTGTTATAGGCATGGCAAACGGAATTGGGAGGTGAATTTGTGGCATGAATCTTAATGGCTCGAAGATGTCAGCCATTGGGTTGTCCTTGTGTGACCTTTGGCAATCATTCCATCGTGGCCATGTCGGAGTGCCTAAATGCTCCTTAATGAGCAATTAGAGGTTTTTGTTTTTGCTTTTTATACTTTCCCTCGGCCCATTATAGCCTCAAGAGACTTGGCATACTCTTCGTTGGATCAAACGGGTGTCTGTTTGCTCTAATTAGCCTAGGCGCTATACGCACGTGAACCTTATATATTTTTTTGAAAAAAGCGTGTGCTAGGAACTTTCCAAATGGAAGAGGAGATCCTAAAACCTTTTCTCCATCACTATCTCAAGACCAAAAATATTTCCGAGAAAATTTTTCCTGTTTCGCAGCACGTTTTTGAGGGTGTTCCAAAAGGAAATTTGAAAAACTCTGTATGAGGGAGTTGTAGTATTTTTGGAGTACTGCAACTTTGTTTTCATGAGTCGTCTGTGATTTTGTCGTTTAGACCCTCAAAAAGTAGCCCGAATATAGCTCCTCGTCGTTTTCGCGTTGTTTTTTGTGATTTTCGTGGTTTTTGGACTGTTTTTTACCTCAATTTTTTAGTCAAATTTTGAGGCTGCTCGTCGGAGACCAAAATGGTCGATTTTGACTTCGGGTGACTTAGACCAAAGTCCAAGAGCTTGATGTCAGCTTTCCGATGAGCCCTAGAGTGCCTTCATCAAATATACGGTTTAGGAGATACGGGCCTCCAAACAGGGATGTTTTCTAGAGTGAACTGGTGTTTCACGCGTGAACCAAACTTCACATGGAAATTAAATTTTGTTTTTTTTTTGTTACGCGTGAACTGGTGTTTCACGGCGTCACGCATGAACCAGACTTCACATGGAAATTAAATTTCTTTTTTTTCACACGTTAGATTTCCATTCACGTCATTTTTCCGTTCATGTGGGATTTTCATTCACGTGTTTTTTTCCCCGTAATTTAGTGTTTCAAGCCATGAAACGGACTTCACTTGGAAATTAAATTTCGGTTTTTTTGAAATCTAGTGGGAAATACAAATTTTTCTTTTTGGGGGAAATATTTTTTGAATTTAAAATGAAAGGGATATGGGCATTTGCCCAAAAAGGTAAGTGGAATCAAAAAAGTCAACCTTCTAATGACACACCTTACACCCTTCATAAATGACCCCCAAAATGGACAAATTGACAACTCATGAGCATCTCATTGAATGCTCATTAGCCTTAATGAGTGATGTAAAAAAGTGATTAAGGATTAATCCTTTCACTAATCTTTCCTTCTTTTATACTAATCAAGTATCTTAACCAACCACTAATCTCTAATTAATTCATACAATTGAGTACATCATTGGATAGAGTAAGAAAAACTAATCTTTGTGCATTAACAATTGTGTAAATTAATTTAAATTAGGGGATTAAATAGACTCTTGATTATAGTCTCCTCTCTTTAAGGAAAAATTAAGTAAAGAGAGTCAAATTTCTCCTATTGATCAAAAGATTGATGTAATTACGTGTTTTGATGCATTTAGATGTTCTCAAAACACTAAAAAACTCCAATTTCAACAACTACTCTGAATATGATCAATTTAGATCCCAATTAACACATTTTTTAAATTTTTAGCCTCTTAAACAAGATTAATCACCCTTAATGACAAAAACCAATCCATTAAGAGAAATTAGTCAAATTCAAGGATTTTTTAATGGTTTTAAGAATTTTTTTGAAAGATTAAGCTACTCCCTAATGCTTGCTAACACTCTAATCCAAATAATTTCAACAAAAAATACATAATTAAACTAAAATTAATGATCTTAGATCTATGTTTAAACTAAAGAGTGCTAACAGTCTCACTAAGAAATGCATTCTCTTGCATTGTTTGATGTAATGGATGCAAACTAAGCCTAATACAAACTATGTGCAAGCCCTAAGAATATGGAAAACCACCAAAACAATAACAAAAACAATAATTTAATTTAAAAATTAAGCAAAAAGCATTCTTGTCTCAAAAACAAAAAAGAGAGCTATTTTACACCAAATCTCACACAAATCACCATCAAATCTACATATTTTTCATGGGAAACCATTAATCAAGATAATGGACAATGGGTTATGCATAGATTAGAGACAAAATGATGGAAAAAGCCAAGGGATGGTTCCTTGGTAGTGGCGCCCAAAAATGTTTTGGCTCACCCTAACCCTCCTTGCCAAAAAAGAGATTACCTGCCGGAACTGTCTCGTGAGGATCTTTCCAATGGCCAAACTCGTAACCCTTAAGGTCTCCAAGCTCTACAATTCCTTGAGAGAAGCAATTCCACCATGTCTTCTGCAAGCGTTGTTACACCGTCGCGTTGCAATACGGGTCCTTGTCCCTCCTCTCACCTTACTTCACTCACACACACTCACTAGCATGCATTAGGGAGAGAGATTAGAAAGAGGATTAGCAACAGCAAGTGTTCACTCATGGGAACACGGATTAGAGAAGGAGGCCGGAAGCAATTAATGCGAGAGAGCGAGATTAAAGCCATGGGAACATAAAGACGCATATAATTTTTCCATATTTTTGTGCCGAAGTGCAATGTAAATCGTTTTAGGCCAATGTGGGTTCTAAATGAGAGTTCTAAGTGTATTAAGCAAGGCTCACTTATGGGGTTGTTCGCCCATGTGTGAAAGAGGTCTAGGGTTAGTGACATCTCTATAAAAGAGATGTTAGCTAAAGAAAGAGGACGTTTTTGGCCATTCTCATAAGCTATTGAGTAAAGCTCTTGAGCTCTCAAGCTATGGCAACTCTCTAACTCTCTCTCTATTGTACTCTAATGAGCATCAAGCTCCAATGAGTATAGCTCCACTTCATTCTTATAATCTGTTTTAGCATCATTGAAGTAGATTAATCTATGATTAGTTGAATGCTTCTTTCTCTTGTGTATGCTGCATGCTTGTAGTGTGTGTGAGTGTAGTCTCCATTGATGCAAGCTCTTGCCCACTTCATTGGCAATGAGTTATTCATGGATAGACTCTCTCTATGAGCTTATGGGTTTGTGAATGTTACATTCTATGCTTGCTTAAGCTTGTGGGTTAGTAGATGCACGCTTATGGATTTGCTGGCATTAGGGAAAGCTAAGATTTAATCAATGTTTGAATGGGATTAAGAGATTGACATGCATTGCTTGTTCTCTTGATTAGTGTAGTGGGTTTAAGGGATTGAGAGATTGATTGAGGTGTTGAATGGTTGAATCGTTAAGTGGTGGTTTGTGTATGTGAGCTCTCCCGCAGGGATAAGCCTTCATGCACTAACCGGGTCGAATCCTTGGATTGACATTGTGTTTCTCAACACATTTGTTGATCGGTAGTACTCTATGAGCACTATATTACATGGTAGAGAGAACCGCTCTACAGTGGCGCCACTGCCTGCCTACATTAGTTGTTAGTTGAGCACCATACACACACTACCACTCCTTGTTAAGCTCCAATCTATTGCAAAACCGTTGGATAGGAGAGCATACTTTGGGACTAATATTGGTACTTATTTAAGACTAATCTTTTGTTAAATTCTCTTTATTGTCTTGCAATTTGAGTGCGATTGGCTAGCTACGCCTCTCCCTTGAGGTCAGGACAAGGATTCAAACACACGGGAAGGATTGGAGGTAGGCGCTAAACCTGCCAATTTCAATTTGTGTGTGAAAGAGAGGCCTGATTAGATTTGCATTTCTGTCATTCTGTTTGAGGATAATTTTTTATATTTCAATTTTCTGCATGTTCGTTTTATTTTTTGTTCTTAGCTTAGTTTAGTTTTTTGCATCTTTAATTTTGTGCATTTTAAATCTCTGTTAAACCTGCACCTGTAGAGAAACTGAAATCTATACACACATATGAAGATTGAATATTTCAAATTTGCTATGCAAATCTCACAGCTGCACACGCATTGAGTTCCCTGCACACACATTGAATTCGCTGCAAATCTCACAGCTGCACACGCATTGAGTTCACTGCACACGCACTTCAAAAAAGAAAAAAATAATAATAAAAGAAGGCGGTTGTGCGTAAACAGCGCACCGCGCGGAGAGACCCACACACCGCACCATATAGATCGCCACCGCATCAGATAAAGGGGTGAAAAAAAAATATTTTTTGTCGTAAAAATTTGGGAGGTTATCTAACTTTTCGAGAGGAGTTAGAAAACACCCATCATCGAAATTTTGGTCCCGGAACCATTTTCCCATAGTGAGTTCAATATGGAAAACTGGTAAATTTTAGGCGATTTTTTATCCTGAAAAATACGCTATTTTTTTGACCTGATGTGTTCGAGGGGGTTCAAAATGGGTTCTGGCAAAGTTTCAGCCAACTTGAAAATTTTTGGATTTTTTTAAAAGAAAAATTAAAAATTAAAAAAAACAACCTTAAAATTTGACCTTATGCACTTGCGGTCGGGACATCATATAGACATTGCCATAGGGTCTATGGCACCTTCTAGAGTGCCTACGTAGGAAAGTGGGACCCAATCGGTAGGAAATTTGGCAGATATTGCTAAAACCTTTTCCGAATCCCAATCTGATACTCTAGCTCATTGTCTATGGACAATCTAGGGCCGTCAAATAGTCATCCCTTAGCCCCAAATAGGACACCCACAAGATCTTTTAATCCATTTGAAGCCGACATCATGGGGTTACCACTCAATGTGAGACTTCAATATGTCTACACGAATGCTCAAGGAGCTGAGATCTTTAGGGATCCACAACAACCATATCTCATTAAGATTGTAGACTTTTTCTCAGAGCTTGATAGAGCACCTCTAGTCAATGACCAGAGTAAGAGTAACATGTACATGGGCGGAGATGGTGTTCGCTACGAAGTCACCTATCATCCAGAGAAAGTAGACAAATTAGGAGGACTCTCTAAGAGTGAGTTCCTAGACTTATCGAAGCCTTCCGGAGCAACGGAGTCTAGAGATGATTGGCTCATTGAGCCAGACATGCCTGGACCATCCAATGCCCAGTCCTCAAAGCCATCCATAGATGATTTACTTTTTGTAGATCTAAATTTGGAAAGGGACAGGAAAGGCAAGAGCAAAATGGATCAGGGGGCTGAGAACCTATGGGAGTTTGTACGACAAATTCTAGTGACAAAGGTCTTTCACGATGACCCACTTCAAGAGGTCTATAAGGACTCTTTAGAAGGATATTATGCCACAACTAGATTGCCAGAGCTAGATCTTCCTCTAGCACTCAGATGGTGGTAGTCGAGAAGCTTGCAGGATACAAGAACCGAATCGTTGATAAAATTATGGGCCAATGAATACTGAACCTTAGATTGGAAGGAGATTCGTGAGCTCACGTGGAGAGGACAACCATTATTCATGGAAGTGTTCTCAACTAATACAGCTAAACCTAGAGAGACGGCCTTTCTTGGAGAAACTGTTGCTCCTCCCCTATGAGAGTTCACTAGAGAGGGACCCTCAACATCAAAGTGGACCACTGCAAGTAGCCCAACTCTAGCACCAAGATATTATCCTACATCAAAAGTGCAACCACAAATCACACCACAACAACATTTCTCTCACTATGACAATCGGAGGGTAGGGGAGCCAACTCGGCCTCCCATAAATGCACCTCCCGAAATGCGGGTAACAAGATCTTTGGAGGGGGTTGGTGAGGCAGGTAATAGGGGACCCACACCAATTTAGGATGCATATGGACCATCTTACAAAAGAGAGGAACCACTGAGAGTGAGAGGCCGTAGGCCCGATGATGAGTACTAAAGACGAGTAAGGCCATCAACTCTTCAGAAACTGGTAAAGAAAAACTGGTAAAGAAGTATGAAGGATCGGGAGATCCATATAACCATGTAGCAGCATTTAGGCAAGCAGTTTGAGCTGACTGACAAGCATACGCAAATTGAAGGATTTGGGCTCACTCTTGAGGGAAAGGCCCTTGCTTGGTTTCAGGAACTAGACGCTTCAGACAAATCTTCTTTACGAGTTTTGGAAGAGGGATTCATTGCTGCTTTTTCCTTGATGGGGATTCAGCATGACACAGTAGCAAACATCTACTCTTTCAAGCAAGGCGAGACTGAGAGTGTTAGAGACTATGTAAATAGGATGAAGCAGTACATTAATCGTTGCCCAGAAGATGAGAAGCCCACCCAAAGTCGATTAATTTCTCTCTTCTTAAAAGGACTAAAAAATTCAACACTGCACACACATCTCTATGCAAAGAAGCATACAAATTTCAATGAGTGTTGCCATGATGCTATGGATTTCACAGATAACATCAAATTCCAAGATGGTATTGGCCCTGAGGTGCAACCTAGAGATCAGTGGGGTGATGACCAAAGTTCAGGGTCTAGCGCAATAGTAAATCGAGACCAGATAGCTAACCTAGTACTAAGGAGATTGGGACAAACCTATCGCCCACCCATCCAGCCACAACAATAGCAGCGAATGAGGAGTGTACTACTTACAGGTCCTCATCTTTGTGGAGCATGTGGCAGTAACCATAAAACCGAAGAATGTAATACCTTTTCTCCTCTAGTCACAAACCAACCCACAAAGAAGTGGTGCCAGGCCTGTGCTTGGAATTATACCCACACTACACAGGAATGTACTCGGATTGCAAGAATGAGACAAGAGCATGAGCAGCAAAGGGGTGCAGTGGCTCCACAAATGCATCAACAGTATACTAATTTTGAACGTAAGCCACCGATGGCACAAGAGCAAGCACGACCTGTACTTGGAGCTCAACCTCCTGCTCCTGGGTATGCTCCTGTGAGGTTTATTGACTACGACAATTCAAATATGTGTAGAGACTTGGTAAACCCAAGCTATGTGGAGGAGCAGGAATATGCATCATATTCATCCAAGGAAAATCTCTTTGAAAGTCCCGCATATCCAAGGCAGGCATAGGAGCCTCAATCGGGGAAACAAAATTCTTTGATGTTGCTAGGCGGCTACCAACCTAGGACTCCAGGCCCCTCAGGTCAATGGCAGCAAAGGAAAGTAGAAGCCAAACTAATGGGCCCCTGTTATGAGTGCGGAGAACCCCATTGGGCTCATGATTGTCCACATTGCCAAAGGCAAGCAGCTCGATCAATACAACAGTACCACAGTTTCCACCAATTGAAAGATATTGTCTACTAAGAGTGTTGTGTAGAACACTTTCAAAAGGATTGTTTGCTGAAACCACATGAGGAAGGCACCTCTCAACCAAAGGTCTCACTCAACTTTGTAGAGGCAGTTCCATCGCCACACCTTCATCAGAGAATGAGGATGTCATGCCACTTACAGTCATGACTACATCACAAACACGAAATGCCAAAATGCAGACTGATGAGACACCTCGAACTAGGGATGCAAAGGCAAATCTAGTGGACAAGAACCCTACATTCCAAAAGAAAAAGGACCACTAGGAGGAAAAAGAACCGCAACAAGCAAACTAAGAGTGCATCCACTAGTTCTTAAGAAGTCTCTAAACAAAACATGAAGGATCAAGCTTCTACATCCCAAGAAGTGCATGAGAAGCATCAACCTCAACCTGGGCCTAGTGCTAAACAAGATGAGGCTATTACAACTGAGTTCAGGGGGTTCTGTTTTTGTGGATAAGGTGAACGAGACTCTAGATGCCATCATTGATGCTCATAGAAGTTGCATTGCAGCTTTATCTGAGCTACCCAAGAAGCTTCAAGAATACCCAAACCCTCATGTGAGGAGAAGATCAAACTAGCTGTACATCAACAACTCATTAGGGAAGCTCAATCAATACTTGAGGGCCCACCTCCACCTGTCCCTTAGGGCCCCACCTCTCTTAAGACAACATTAGAAACCATACCAGAAGTGTCATTAAGTTGGGAAATGAAAAGTGAGCTGATCTCACAAGCTCATAGCGAGAAGTCTGCACCAATTGACACCCCATTGAAAGAAGGCATTCTGCCACCACCTAGTCTTGCCTTCCCATGCACTGATGAAGTTATTGATGCTAACGAGGACATGGCAAATGAGATGTGGGCAGTAGTTCATGAGAAAGTTAATGAGAATATGTCCTCTATTATTTCACCTCCATTCTCTGAAGTGGATTTTACCAGGGGCACAGAAAACAACTCTAGATGCCCAAGCACCCAGGAGGAAGTTCAAACAGTTGTTTCTCCTAGAAGTAATCATACAATGAAAACCATACCATCTTATTTGGGAGAATATGAGAACTGTTCTCAAACCTTGAGGATACCCTCCATGCATAGAAGGTTGACAAAGGAGATGGATATGGGTATCGTGCAAGCTATTTTGTCATAGCACCAGTGGCTTGTACCTTACCTTTGCTTGATTTGATAAAGCTTCGACCAGAGTTGTGGAATGATATTGCCACACCAGAAATGGCACAACTTCGCGCACATGCAACACGGTCGAGCAGCGGTTGCAGACCAACATACAGGGGCATGCACCACACAATGGCTTGTGCAAAGGTACGCAAATGCCACACGAAGGCACATGAGCCACCAACTCTTGATAGAATGGCACAAAAACGGCCCCCTTCGTCGATATAAAAAATGAATGAGGGGCGAGAGGTGGGTTGGGGCATGGGGAGTGGCTCCTTCTTCTTCCCAGCGCCGTGACACCACCAGCCCAACGAGCCTTGGGGTTACGACACTTCTAATGCCATCCACGTTGTCTTGCATGGAACATTCCAAGACCCAGCAGCTAAGGTGAGGGATGGAGGCAACCACCGAAGGGCTCCCAACATCTCACCCCGAGCACACGGCCCTGTTGAGGGGTGATGAGCTACCTCGTCTCGTGAGATCATCCTGTTGAGTTGGCCATCACTCGTTTCTCATCTTGGCACACCGAGTTCATGACCTTCTGTGCATTGGTACAAGCCACAAACGTACACACGATAGGCGATGCTGCCATATCCCTTCATCGCATTGCGTCCCAAATGGGAACTCACACTCGACCTCTCATCGCCTACTAGGCACCGATGCCCCTAGCACGCCAAGTCCCGGGAGACCCATGTAGCTAAAGGTAAGCCAAGAAGTTTGACGTGGGTGGGCTAGACACTCGCTGAAGGGAGGATAAACATCCGAGCCCACCAATGGCTGTACAGGCGGTGACACATTCATAGGAGCTAGTGTGTGGACGAGAGAGAAACATGATTTGCCAAGGACAAAGGACAAACTCATAAATTGGGTAGAACAAAGTCATGTTTGGGACCAAGTTGCCAAGTTAGTGCAAGAAGAACAAGGGGATGGTCCGAAAGGATCAGCAGGTTCCTTCCCATATCCAAGTTGTTAAGCATCGTCCCGCCAACAGGTACAACTTTGTAGTCAGCAAAGCACAATAAGGCAAGTACTCTTGTCGTTTACTTCTCGAAAGCCAGACAAAAGCTAAAGGAAGAAGCAGCATATGGTGCAAGAAGAATCCGACATCTGGGAGGAATCACAAAGAACAAAGGAGGCCAGAAAGTGACAGTTCACACAGGATGTGCGAAAGAAGTTCAGTTGGACAAGATTCAGCCAAAAAGGTGAGAAGTTATACACAAGCCATGGGAACTTTGGAGTTTTACACATTAGACTAAACTTACTCATTTGGAGGCAAGCTCAAGTGAGCTATGAATTGCTGTTTCTCTATTGTGAATTGTTGCCATTCCTGGTACTTAAATATAACATCAAAGAAATCCTTTCCATTTGGAGCATTTGTGATGGTTGCGAATGTGTAGCCTCTTATTGTGAAAATCAGCTCTATTTTCCTCAAGTAATTATGCTATCCCTCCTCCTCATTTGTAGTGTGTTCCCCTTCCATAGGCAATCCTCTTGTTTTTGTTTTAATCATCTTCTTGAATTCATCATGTAATTGAGAATCAAGATGAAAATTTTTAACAAAACTCAAGCTAAACAAGCTACGCCTTTGACATAAATATGAGAGATGCACACAAACATTACCTAAAACAAATTGGGACAACAATGCCATTAGGACAATCAACCAAATTAGTTTGCCCACTTTTTTATTATTGTGAGAAACTATTGTTGACTCCCACTTTAGAGTATTTGGATTTGCAAGACCAAAATGTTGTATAAGAAAAATATCATGGCCTAGTGTATGTGTGTGTGGTACATGCACATGAGTCACCCTATCAAAAAAAAACAATTAACCCATTCACCACCGAATACTTGTATACAAGACATTGAACCTCTTGTCAAACTTGTGAAACATTTATATACATATTGATATTTGCAAGGTTCATTAATAACTCTGCCTCTTCTTCCTTTGTGAAGGAAATGACACGACACCAAACTTGTGGATACATATCCTTTGAATGTAACCATTCTACGTATCCAAGAAAATGAATAGTCATATATTGGAGCTCACAAGAAAATTAGAAAGCATTTCAAAGAAATAAATGTGAATGTAACTTACTTTTTTTCATGCATTATAGACATGACATCAGCGTGTGGTTTCCATCCCAAACAACTTAATTCTTCCTCGCAAGGTATGCCCACTTCTGTGTTTCTTTGAGATTTTCATCAAACATGTCAATTGTTGCCACCAAAACCCATTTTTCAATCTTGGATCTTTAGGGTTATGGTGTGCAAGGGCTTCCCCAAGAAAACTCTGAGAAATAATGAACTCTTGCATCGATGACACATAACCATGCCTAGTGAAGCTCTCTTCAAGTTCCAAAAGATGGTGATCTGTAGTTGAAATGGCTGGATTCACACGGCTTATTCAATGGTACATGTGGAAGTCTTACATCATAGTAAAGTGTGAAAAAAACCACTCTTGCAACATCTCAATTTGCACCAGCCTCCCAAACTTTCAGGTAGTGCAGGCAAGTTATCATCTTCTTCTTCCATTGATTGGCTAATAACACTTTTTCGAGAGCTCTATGGGGTAGAGGGACATGCTGATAGTTTATTGGACCATTGTTAATCAAATTCTAGGATTAACAAGAGCTACCGCCATTATCTTACATCAAGGAGTCACAGTAGATACACCAAAGGATCATACATTCAAGATATGAAGCAATCAGTGTCCAAAGCTACAACTTGGACAGGCGCCCGTAATGGTATGACAGAGTATTTATGATGATTCCCGCTTCAAGAGGGAGTGGTAGCAAGATAGGATAAAGTCCTAAGTGATGTACTTCATGGATATATTATGAGAGTAGTCATTGTAATAGCATTAGGCCTCCTATGAGCCTAAAGTGCCTTGTCGGAGGCCACAGTTTAAGTGAGTGAGTGAGTGAGTTTAAGTGAGTGAGTTTAAGTGAGTGTGAACACTTATGGACATGTATATAATTGAATTTATCTCATAATACAAGAGACACTCCCATTGTGCAATTGAGGCTTGTTCTTTCTAATCTTTCTCCCTAATGCATGCTAGTGTGTGTGTGTGAGTGAAGTGAGGTGAGGAGGGATGAGGACCCGTAGTGCAACGTGGCCGTGTGACAACGTTACAGGAGACATGGTGGAATTGCTTCTCAAAGAGTTGTAGAATTTGGAGACCTCAATGGTTACGAGCTCTGCCACCATTGGAAAGATCCTCAGACGACAGTTACGGTTCTCCAGGTAATCTCTTTTTGGATGTGTTTCAAGGAGGGTTAGGGTGAGCCATAACATTTTTGGCACCGCTATCGGGGAACCATCCCTTGGCTTTTTCCATCATTTTGCCTCTACTAATGTACGCTTAAGAAATTTCCCATTATCTTGATTAATGGTGTCATGAAAAAGATATAGATTTGATTGGTGATTTGTGTGAGATTTGGTGTAGAATAGCTCTCTTTTTTGTTTTTGAAAAGAATGCTTTTTGCTTAATTTTTTGATTAATTTGTTGTTTTTTGTGGTTTTCATGTTCTTAAGGTGTGCACATAGTTTGGGCTTAGTTTGCATCCATTGCATCAAACAATGTAATTTTTAGTGAATTTTAGCTCTCTTTAGTTTAAACATAGAACTAAGATCTTTAATTTTAGTTTAATTTTATGTTTTTTGTTGAAATTTTCAATAAGAATATTAGCAAGCATAAGGAGTAGCTTAATATTTCAAAAAAATTCTTAAAACCATAAAAAATTCCTTGAATTTGACTAATTTCTCTTAATTGATTGGTTTTTGTCATTAAGGGTGATTAATCTTGTTCAAGAGGCTAAAAATTAGAAAATATGTTAATTGGGATCTAAATTGATCATATAAGCAGTCGAAATTGGTGTTTTTTAGTGTTTTGAGAGCATCTAGATGAATTAAAATACCTAATCACATCAGAGGAGACTATACTTAAGAGTCTAATCAATTCCTTAATTTAGTTTAATTTACACAATTGTTGATGTACAAAGATTAGCATTCCCTTGCTAATTAGAGTCCTTGATTAGTGTAAAAGAGAAAAAGATTAGTAAAAGGATTAATCTTAGATTAATTCTTAATCATTTTTTTATATAACTCATTAAGGCTAATGAGCATTCAATGAGTAGATGCTCATGAGTTGTCACAATTATCCATTTGGGGTGTCATTTATGAACGGTGTAAGGGGTGTCATTAAAAGGTTGACTTTTTTTATTCCCAATCACCTTTCTGGGACAATACCCATACCCCTTTCATTTTAAATTCAAAAAATACTCCCCCCAAAAAGGAAAATTTGTATTTTCCACTAGACTCCAAAAAAAAAGAAGCCGTGAACAGAAATCTGGCCACCGTGAACGGAAAAATTCTGACCATGAACGGAAAAATTTTCGATCCTTAACGAAAAAAATCCAGCTATGAATGAAAGTATTCCGTCCGTGAACGGAAATATACCGATCGTGAAAGTTCAGACGTGAAGTCCAGATCACGGCGTGAACCATTTTTTGCACTTTCACGGAACTAGGTTTCATGCGACAAAAAATAAATAAATTTAATATTCCGTGAAGCGAACCGGTTCACGGCGTGAACCATTTTCTATACTTTCACGGAACTAGGTTTCATGTGCCCAAAAAAAATCGAATTTAATATTCCGTGAAGTCCGGTTCACAACGTGAACCATTTTCTGCTTTTTCACGAAACTAGGTTGCACGCGCCCAAAAAAAATTAAATTTAATATTCCGTGAAGCGGATCCGGTTCACGGTGTGAACCATTTTTTACACTTTCACGGAACTAGGTTTCACGCACCAAAAAAAAATTGAATTTAATATTCTGTGAAGTTCAGTTTATGGCGTGAACCATTTTCTGCACTTTCCACAGAACTAGGTTTCATGCGCCACCAAAAAATAAAAAAATTAAATTTTATATTCCGTGAAGTCCGATTCATGGCGTGAACCATTTTTTGCACTTTCACGGAACTAGGTTTCACGTGTCAAAAAAATTTATAAAACTCGTGAAGTCCGTTGACGTGAAAAGGGGTCCGTCGGTAAATAAAATAAAATTTATAAAACTCGTGATGTCCATTGACGTGAAAAGGGGTCCATCGGCCAAAAAACAAACACCCTGTTTAGAGGCCCGTATCTCCTAAACCGTATATCCATGAAGGTGCTCTAGAGCTCATTGGAAAGCTGACATCGAGCTCTTCGACTTTGGACTTGGTCGTTTGAAGTCAAAATCGACCATTTTGGCCTCCGACCAGCAACCTCAAAATTTGACCCAAAAATCAAGGCCAAAAACAACTCAAAAACCATGAAAAATCATTAAAAAAACAGCGTCAAAATGACGAGCCATATTCAGGCTACTTTTTGAGGGTCTAAACGACAAAATCACGGACGACTCAAGGAAACAAAGTTGTATTATTCCAAAAATACTACAACTCCCTCATATAGAGTTTTTCAAATTCCTTTCAGGACACCCTCAAAAACGTGCTGCGAAACACGAGAAAAATTCTTGAAAATTTTTTTTTGTCTTGAGACAGTGACAAAAAATCGATTTTAGGACCTCCTCTTCCATCTGGGAAGTTTCTAGCATACACTTTTTTTGGAAAAATATCTCAGGTCGTTCACGTGCGTATAATGCCTACAGTAATTAGGGTAAACGAACACCCGTTTAATCCAACTAAGAGTACACCCAGCCTCTTAAGGCTGTAATAACAGGCTATGGGAAAGTATAAAAAGCAAAAAAAAGGACTGAACCCAACGGCTGACATCTTCGAGCCATTGAGATCTATGCCACAAGTTCACCTCCCAATGCCATTGGCCATGCCTATAACAAGTGTGACATCAGGTTTTACACCCCCTCCGACTTCGATCACACCGAGCTTTGGTCCCTTGCCTAACATTCCTACAAGTGCTATAAGTACCAACCCTTTCCTGGATGCCCGGGGGGTGGCCCAAGGACTCACTAAGTCTCTTCCAACAAGAGCACTCACATATACGGCCTTAGTGGCTTATACAGAAATACGGCTGTACAAATTTCTAAAATTATGGGCAAATATGACGAAACAACAAACCCTGTTCAATTCATTCAAATGTTTGAATAGAGATGTGAAGCCTTTGGAAATCCCAACTGCCCCACTAACATACATGTGTTGAACTTATGCTTAGAAAGAAAAGCTAGTCGATGGTTCATCGCATTGATGCCGGCGATCAAGATCAACTTCAAAACTTTAAAATCAGCCTTTATACATGGCTTTTCCAGATAAAGTGATCTATGGAGTGCAATAACATAACTCTATTCAATTGAGCGTCAACCAAATGAATCCATTAAGAGTTTTATCCTTAGGATAAAACTCTTGGACTCACGTGAGTCATGGAGAAAATTAAACGAAGTTCAATTGAAGAGATGTCTCATAATGGACTTAAAGAATAACAACTTACACAACTTGATCATTGTAACCAATCCGGAAACATTCAATCAATGTTGCAAAGAAGCAATACGTTTAGATAACATGCTACAAGATGATCATGCTACGAGGTGTTCCCCATCTAAACCAAGTGAAGCAAAGGCAAAAGAAAGATCAATCTTAGAATTGACATTCCCATAATTTTATGCAACCTTGCTTAAAACCTTACAGTCAACATCTCTAAGAAAGGATGCGAAATGCCTTGTGTTGAATGCAATCACTACGACCATCCCAATCCTCATTGTGTGCATATAAGGCACCTATTCTTCTATACTGCATATATTGTAAAACCTTTGACCATGATACTAAAAAATGTCCCGCTTCATCCACAATGGACTCAAAACCTCCCGTGCACCAAACAGAAACATTCGAAAGGGTAGAAACTGCTCAGGAAACAGTTCATCGAACACTTCAGTGTTTCTATTGTCATGGACCTCACAAAGGTGGTAGACTGCATATTTTGGAATACTTCCATGCCCATAGTTAGTGACACCTTGTTGCGACCCATTTGTGAACGATGTGGCATTGATCACATGTTCCAAGATTGCCCAAGACGAGTTGTTTCAATGCAACTTGTCTCATAAAATACAACTCTTAACATCGTAAGTGTACAAAACGGGCAATTGTCCACGGTACCCTTGAATGTGCGTACATGCTAACAAGCCAAGGCACAAGAAACAGTAAAAAGGAATGCAAAAGATAATACCTTAACATGGGTGGAAGTGCGTACATGCTTACAAGCCAAGGCACGAGAAACAGTCAAAAGGAATGCAAAATATAATACCTTAACATGGGTGGAAGAACATGCTTCAAAACAGAACCCAAAAGAGAAAACAAAACCTTCTAAACCTAGGAAAGACAGAAGACAACAAACTGTCAAAACCAAGGTCGAATTAAAAGATAGGAACAAGGAGTCAATAGGTAGAAATCATAAACCCAAAAAGGAGACATAAATACAAAAGAGACAAAAGCTATACATGATGCAGAAGCATCCACCTCAAAAGCCACAACACATCCATATGTGCGACACATGATACAAAAACCCAAAAGAAAATTTGATCTCGTCGCATATGAGTAAACATAATGAAAAACTAACAAACCAAAGAAAGAAAGAAAATGTAACAAGTCCTAGTACATCACTAAGTGAGGATGAAACAAGTTCTTACGCTTCGCTTAGTGCACCACATAGACCAATCAAGAAACTAGAACCCACCCAACCACCCTAAATGGATAATAATGATCACATGACATATGTGGAATGCAAAAAGAAAGCTCAGGAAAGCATGCTTAACTTGGTTGAATGTCTTATAGGGTCACCAGTTGTGATTGAGCCTCATAATGCCAAACCTAAAACAGCAACCAAGATACAAAGCCTAGAGGAGTACCGCTTCCCCTTTCAAGAGGAAGACATACTCTCTACAGAAATACAAACTATAGGCTTGAGAAAACACATGAGGAATTCGATAATTCCCTTAAAAGATTAAATAGTCTCTTAAAACCTCATTCTCAGAGGAATGCTCTTCTCTTATGATGATAAAGCCAGCATCACATCACCACTTGCACCTTTAATGGCTCAACCTGAGTTATACAAGGACATAATGAACTCCTTAAAAGAGGACTCTCAGGATTTGCAAGTTTCCAAACAGACCTCATTAAGAATTGTCAGAGGGCCAAGTATGCCAGTGTAGGCATTGGGTACTCTTGAAAAAGCTGAGACCCAAACAGAGGATGAAAGTGAATGGGAATATGAAACATACATAGGGTTTGAAGCTGAAACAATAACCAAAACACCCATGGTTCCTTTGGAAGATTCTATCATGGTATGGTTGGATTTCCCTACAGGCAATCATTAGGAAGTGAATGGGGTCTTCTTGGGCCCTTTAATTTGCCCAAGCCTAATCAAGGTGATTAAGGAATAGCCAAATGGGGGGTTGCCATGTGGACTTAAATGCTGGGTTTGTAAGAGAGGTATAAGAGTGGTCAAAGGGTGCACTTTTTTTCCCAAAAAGGGGGGGAGGCAATTTTACAATTTTCGGACCTCCATAACTTCTACATACAAGCTCCGATTTGAGCGGAGATTATAGATCCGTGATCTATGCATCAAGAGCTTTCCATAGATATGTTACATGATATGGCTTTGTCTGCTAGATTTTAAATTCCATTTTTCCCCCAAAATTCAAATTCGAATAAAGTAGTCGTTTTGAAGCTTCTAATTAGAAAACGTTTCTTCTTAAGAGAAAAGGTTTGACTCCTTAAACTACCAAATAAAAGGGCCCAAGAAGCCTTCCATTGAGGTCCTAATGGATGTTAAGCACAAACGCACATTGATTAGCCCTTGTGAGCAAGTCATAACATCATCACAATAGACACTTGAATGTCATTGTTGGGACAACCTAAACTCATCCCTACAAGAAATAGTCTTGCAAAAGGAACCAATGAACAAAACATTGACGTTCAAGGTTACTTTAGATACACTACTCAAATAATCGATGGTGGCGATATGGAATTTACATTTCATGCTACCCTAGATTCCCTTGAGTATAATGTCATCTTTGGTGGACCTTGGATAAGTGAATCATTGTATTCACTAGATGAATCCATGCAAACAGTCACCTTGAACACTCCTGCTGCTGCAGGCAATGTACAATTGCTATTACGGGAGGAAGAAACCTTGCAGGAGTGGAACTTCCAACATATCTTACTAAAAAAATCCCTGGGCTTTTGGTGGGATTGGAAGTTTCAAATAAAATCACCACAGCTCAAACACAACTTTATCCAATACGAGAACACAATCTCATGACTCTTGATCTATGGGATTTGTTAGGTCAACCAACACTCACGGCGACACATTTTGAAAGGATTACGTTTACACAAGGCATGAACATGCCATGTTTGGGGTACTTTAAACATACAATGTATATTGAAACTAACCCCCTCACTTGCAAGTTTGTTGTGGTTGAGTATGTGTTGGAAGCATATTTAATCTTGGGGCATAAATGGACTATTGCTACCCAAGCACCACTATGCTTTGCTAGCGATAGAGTCATCATGATGGTCAACGACAAAAGTTGGCAATACCATATTGCAAGGAAGAGGATCCAACCTTAATAGATATCTATGATTCTAAACACAAAAGGATACAAGCCTCTTCCATAAAAGCCCCTCTATACAATAACCTACCATCTGTGTCCCAACAACCAACTCTGATAAAGCCTCTACTCCTTCAACCCCATCCTCACCTATGAAGTTCAATGCCAAAACCTCGCAATCAGCAGCTATTCCTGAAGAAGTTTCCAGAGCCCAACCTTCTCTCTCTAGCAAGAAACTCAAAGGAAAGGCCCCGGAGCCTATGCATCTTCATCGACAAACCTCACCAAAGCCGACAACCATATGCTGAAAGACCTCGTCATACAGCCACTCCACAAGAGACTCTAACCTCATCATCATTCAACAATGCCCATGAGCCTCAAACCTGCAGCCTCAGTGCCAACCAAAGTCAAGGAGGGCCCTAAACCTTCCACACCAACCCAAAAGAAAACTCCACCAAGATTACCACAATCACGATATCTTAATAGTATCAAAATGTGGGTGGAGAAGTAGCTACTTGTAGCTCAAGGAGGCTACTATGAAGGTGCCAATCAAATTTGGGTGCCTCAATAGTCAAAACCTCTTCCTCAACGCAGCACTTAGAGGCCAAGGAAAAAGAAAAGTCTGGCTTGCTCTTGCTAATCTCTCTCCCTAATGTATGCTAGTGAGTGCGTGTGAGTGCAGTGAGGTGAGAGAAGGGACAAGGACCCGTAGTGCAACACGGCAGTGTGATAACGTTTGCAGGAGACATGGTGGAATTGCTTCTCAAGGAGTTGCAGATCTTGGAGACCTCAAGATTACAAGCTCGGCCATTGGAAATATCCTCACAACAGTTCTAGCTCACTAGGTAATCTCTTTTTGGATGTGTTTCAAGGAGGGTTAGGGTCAGCTTGAACAACCACATTTGACACAATCTCACTTGGCCCTACATTTTCAGTGCTCTTGGATATTGTCAGTTGAGAAATGTTATGATCTCTAGTCTCCCTAACGGCTTTTTGTGAGAATATGTTGATGAAGCCACTCTACAACATACAACATTACAAATGAGTTAAAATTCAAGGGGAATGGTGTCAGTTCATTTGTGTATGTTGCGTTTGTGAGTGTGTGTGTGTGTGTGTGTGTGCGTGCGCACGTGCAGTTTAGTGTATATTTGTGTGTCTATGTGTGTAGATTTGTGGATATGAGAGGAATCAAGCAAGAGAGAGAGAGAGAGAGAGAGAGAGAGAGAGAGAGAGAGTTATCTTTGCAATTTGTGTAAAAAATATAGAGAGAGTGAATCTACGTGTGTGTATTTGTGGGGGGGAGAGATGCATGCAAGATATACAAGACTGTATTAAAAAATAAGAGAGAGAGAGAGAGAGAGAGAGCATCACCTCCTTACTCCCGATGGCCAAAACTGATTAAAAAAAGGCAACAAGATGGCCTTTTATATGCACACATACTAAACCATGGTTAGATTTAACCCAACCCGAACCCTAACCTAACCATGTAATTAAGTTACACAACTAGATCAACTATTATTGCTAGCTTAGCTAGGGTGCCAATATCTTTGGCCCTCTTCATTCCTTTCAGGTCTCTCTCTAACCTCTCAGTATAGTAGTTTTAGGGTAGGTCTTTAGAAAACAACTATTAAAATATACTAAGATCATGTGATGGATCACTTTCAATATGTTGTGTAATGCAACTCACAACAACAAAATGACCATCAAACATAGATTGATGCATAGCTTACTAGAGAGATGAGGAGAACAAAGATTTCTTTGATAACAAACTAGATGGCACCTCAGTATATTGGAAAACCAGAAATTATTGAATGATCGGATAAAAGAATGAGGGAACATATGGCCTTCATATAGAGCCCCAAGTGACTATCATGCCCTAGCCACAACTTAAATCAAGTGTGCTATGCAAGCCTTGTACTATGGGCCAATCCATTCTTATATTAAGCTTAAAATTAAGCGTTAATCATAGCTTTTATTAACTGCTAAACAAGGCATGTTAGTTAATTAGATACTAATCCATCCCTAGTACACATTTTATTACGACGTCATAGTTAACTAAAACGTCAACTGCCATGTTAGCCACATTACGGGAGAGCGCCACCCATCTAGCCATCTGTGCCCGCATCCTTCACAGTGCATTTGCTTGCTGTCATATAAGCGAAAGCAAGGCTAGCAAAATGTGGTGGCTAGTCCGAAAGGCTTTGCCGTGCATCACCAATGCAGAGTCTACATCAACAAATGGCAAGAGCAAGTCTCTCATAGGCATCTTGTTGCAAAAAAGAGCACAACTAGAGGTAATGTGCAAGGTCTTTGCACGTTCCAACCTTCCGTTTACCAGCACGTCCCCGCCTTTTGCCTACTATGTTGTACCACCCAGCCTGGAGCTTTACCCCCCATACCTTCTAAATATTTAATCAAAGGGTCTCAGTGGTTATAGAGTCAAGGCTTGCTAAAATATACTCCAAAACCAACAATATCCAGCAGGAGATCCTCCCACTATAAGATAAGGCTTGCAAATCAATTTGGTGGCATCCTATGGTGACATTTCTAGATCGAGCATACCATTGGGGATAAGTAATTAGAAATATCTACAACCATTTTGCTACACACTCTACCTTGTAAAATTAAGATTCCTTGAGCTGTTTTTGGTTTGTTCCTTGAGTTATTCTTAACAATGGTGAATTTGCTAATTAATCATCTACTCTAGTAGTAGGCTCTTGTAAATTGCAGATTCCTTGAGTTATTCTTAACAATGGTGAATTTGCTAATTAATCATCTACTCTAGTAGTAGGCTCTTGTAAATTGAAGATTCCTTGAGCTATTTTTGGTTTGTTCCTTTAGTTATTCTTAACAATGATGCATTTACTGATTAATCATCTACTCTAGTAGTAGGCTCTCTAGGGTTGACAAATTTGGTTAGCATGTAGTGTTGTTTTCCTTTCCAAATCATAATGTTAAAACCATATTTCAAAAGCAACAATATCCATCAAGAGATCCTCCCACTAAAACAAGGCTTGTTAAACCAAATATCGAATTGCCTAATAATCCACATAAAAAGTAAAAGGATTTGGTAATAAGATAATGCTAAAATTTCTTAACTGCATAAATTATTTTCAATGCCTCTATTTTAGTGGTGGTATAGTTTTCTCCATAATTTCCTTTTTTGTAGATGAAACAAATCGGCTACGGTTGACCTTGTGCTCATCACTAGGTTAGTCTATCATTTGTATGGAGTGCCTTAGGGAGACCATGATTTCAAATCTAGTACATCAATTGGTGCCTCCAAACATTGAAAGCTCTACCAATTTTGATAGTCTACTACAAAAGATATCTGTATTAGATGCAGTGCCTCTATGCACCCAATTTCCTAACCAAGAAGTACTTTCTCCCTTAAAATCAAAAAGCAATGTGGAGTTTGAATATGACAAAGAAGAACACTTTGCAAAAGTTGGTGAGACATATACCACTATTGTTATAGGTGAATAGGCTTCCTACATTCTACAATGGGGATGTAACATTTGAGTTTCCTGCCACCATGGGTTTTGGAGTAGAAATGGATGGCATGAATCATAAGTATGATGGTCACATGTGGACAAAGGTAGCTACATCGAATGTTAACTTTCTATGGGTGTGTAGGATAAGGCATTGCATTGGTGAAATGCAATGTTTACACACCACATGCCCTTGGTATTTGAACAGTAACTTCCCTAATGACACTAGTTTCAAAGGGTGCATAAAGAAAACTTGTGCAGTTGCTATCCTAGCCATTAATGATGGAAAGGGTGATTGTCTCGCTATTGAAAAAAGCCAACTACTTTACACAAGGCATCTTGCGCATGTTATGTGTACTATGTCATGCCTAGTGATTGACAGACTTACACAGCTTCTAATACACATTGGAATTCATTCACATGGGTTCTAGGCTAGAACATCAAAGATATTTCTTGATAAGACTAAAAAAAGCAATGGTTTAAAGAGTAATTGAAGTTTCGACCGATAAGTGCTGGTCCAAGGAAGGTGTGTTGAGAAAACGTGGTGCTCATGCTAGATCAAGTGCATGGAGAGGAGAGACTCAAAAAGTACAAGAACAAACTCTTGCTTATTAAGTTGTTTATGAATACAACTAGGCCTTGCTCCCATACAAAATGCCTCATGGCCTCATCTTTAAATAGATGAGCTAGTGGACCTTAAGTCCCTTCACACTCACACCTTCCTCTTCCCCTTCTACATAACCTTAGTCTGAGAAAACGTGGTGCTCATGCTAGATCAACTGTGTGGAGAGGAGAGACTCAAAAAGTACAAGAACAAACTCTTGCTTATTAAGTTGTTTATGAATACAACTAGGTCTTGCTCCCATACAAAATGCCTCATGGCCTCATCTTTAAATAGATGAGCTAGTGGATCTTAAGTCCCTTCACACTCACACCTTCCTCTTCCTCTTCTACATAACCTTAGTCTCTTAATACCCCCCCTCAATACCAACTATGAAAGAATGGAATAGGTGGTATTGGACATAGGATGCCTTTATAACATTAGGCATACAAGGTTTGGAATATAGGTGTGGTTATCTAGGATTTACAAATGTGTTCCTAGAGCCTTAGAGGCTATTACATTGACGCCATCTAAGTCTTTATTTGTTGTCGATGAAGATGTACACCTCAATGATGGTGCGCCCCACTCTTTGTGTTTGCTTGACTTCTTGTAGATGACATGCTTTAGACGTACATGCCATTGCTTCCACCACATGCTTTCCACCTTGACCATTCTCACACAATGATCATGACAAGGCTGCCACCCTTGCTTAAATGGTTTGCTTATAGATGTTCCTCCAACATGCTTGATGCTTCCTTGAATACCATATCTCCTCCATGGGCAATGAGGTAGATTTAAATGGGAAAGGGAAAGGGAGGGTCTTACCACTTGCCTTATGCATTGGTCAAGGGCAGTGTCTACTCCACAATTACAACAACTTTTGTGCATGTTAGTTAAATGATACCCATTAGGGTTTGAAGTTACAAAGTTAATGAGAGTGAGTAAGTGGTTGAGGTAAATGCTCAAACCACAATAAGGTTGATCATCCTTGGCTCAAGAAGGAGAGGGCATGGCTCATAATGTTGCCAATGCCTCTTACAAAAACAATGCCAAAAGATGCTTAAAATCATGACAAACAACAAGGTAGAGCATTTAGGGATTCTATGCTCAACCTTACAACTCATTTTATATGATGAAAATGCAGAATATGCAGCGGAATGACATGCCTTGGGCTTGGGAAATGAGAACATATGGCTTATGGCATGCCTATGCCTCTCTTACAAACAAGGGCCTCAAGGGTAATACACAACAACATTGAAGATAAACACTTAGTGTACATGTGTTCAAGTTAAAACAACTCAAGTATTGATTTTGTTGATGAAAAAACCAGAGATCTTCAACCTCTTTGACTCATGAGATGAAGACAATTGGTTCATGGTTGCACCATTTCTCCTTGGAAGAAACGGGTTGACGATGAAGACTTGAATGTGGCACTTATGGTGTGTGCTCGGCCTCCAATGTTGATGAAGAAGAGCCTCCTTAATGTAAATGACCTCCTCCTTTGATGGTTAAGACCACCTTAGTGTTAAGAAATACTTTGGTTGATGATTAATATCACCATTAGTGTGTATAAAACACAATTAGTGCTAAAAAGCATATTTTTAGTGTCAAATGATACTTATTTTGGTGATTAACTCGCCATTAGTGTTTAATAACACTATTAGTGTTTAAGAACACTTTCCCTTTGCTAGATTAGTAGAGTAATTAGTGTTAAACAATACAATTAGTGCTTAAAAGCACACTTTGAAAGCTTTGAAAGCTTGAAAGTTGATGTTGATGTTGAAGCTTGATGAGCATAAGGCTTATGACGTATCCCATGTTGACATCTCCACGAGATTTTGCCTCTACCGGCTGCTAGAAGGCCTCCAATGGAAGAGGGTTGAGCTCCACACAAGAAAGATAAGGAAAAATTGGAGATATTTGACCTATTCTACACCAAAGTGGTTCAAATCAACCAAGCTGTAGATACCATGTTGAGAAAACGTGGTGCTCATGCTAGATCAAGTGTGTGGAGAGGAGAGACTCAAAAAGTACAAGAACAAACTCTTGCTTATTAAGTTGTTTATGAATACAACTAGGCCTTGCTCCCATACAAAATGCCTCATGGCCTCATCTTTAAATAGATGAGCTAGTGGACCTTAAGTCCCTTCACACTCACACCTTCCTCTTCCCCTTCTACATAACCTTAGTCTCTTAATAAGGTGGAGATGTGTGTTGCTAAGGAATTGGTGCTAACTTTAATAGTCCAAGAAGGAGATCAAGGACATGACTGTGGAGATTAAAAAATTCAATAATGTTCTAGAAGAACTTGGCCTACTAGAACAAGTGGTGAGTTAATTTAACGAAGCATTTGTTAAGGCCATATTTATGAAGTGACTTTCTTGTAGGTTTCAAAGGTCAGTAGTACACGCACACCAAGAACCACCTATCCGATCTTTTGGCTATGATGACTTGCTATGTTTGAAGAGGGATTGACATTATGACTTCTTCTATGGAAGTTGATTTTCAGGTCAAGGCAATGAAATTGATCATTGGTTTTTTTTCAAGATGTCTACTAAACGACCATCCTCTAGCGTCAAACTCATCAATAGAATGAGATGTTCAGAGAATGGTGATATAAGGAGAGCTTGGATCCAATTTGACCACACTAGAAACATCATGGAAGTCAGAAGTGCACATTGCACATTGGAGCAATGTAACAATTTTGGTATGTATAAGAACCATTGTCTTAAAAATAGTGTCTTTAATGATGTTTTAATATGTCTCAAACTGTTTAGTAGGTGGAGAAGAGTGGTGATCACTCATGTATTCCACAAACAAACTTGTTAGAGACTAAACATGGAATCTAGTTAGCTAGGGAGGGGTTCACAAACAAAAACTAACATGGAATCTAGTTAGCTAGGGAGGGGTTCACAAACAAAAACTAACACTCTACAATGCAGCAAGCATGGCTAATGCTTTGTTGTGGAGTCCAAAGCAAATTTCATACATGATGGGCAAGCATATTGGAGTAGGTCGAAGTCTTGAAAATCTCATTGAGAGGGAAAATGTGCATACTCCAAGTCCAACACAAGTTGACAGTAAAGAGCACCAGCACAGGTACACCCATGTAGAAGGCCCCAACCCCATTGGCAGTTCATCAAGAATCAGCCCAATACAAGAGGCAATGATCTAATGTAATTGATTTGGATGATGATTCTAGTCATAGACCTGAGTACAGAGAGATAGAAGGTCTATTGGACACATTTTGGGCAATTAAGAGAACTCCACTAGGCAGTGGAGTAAAGTGTTTAGGTCATATAGGGAGTAGTATACATGTGTAGTCACATGATTGTAGGATGTGCAAAAGGAGTACCTACACTATCATGTTTTTCAACAAGATCCCATGCTATTGGGAAGACTAGTCAAATGATGTGGTTTTTCAATAATATCATGCATACATGGTCTATGGATAAGAACATTAACCATCTATGAAGACACTACCGACTTTTTTAAGTATTGTGAATGGACCACAATACCTTGGAGATAACTTCGGACTTCTTTCCATTTTCAAAGATTCGGAGTGCTCAGGAATCTTTAAAAATACTTGTCACCTTCTTCAAAGATGATATGCCTACGATCTTTGTCTACATAATGTTTAGCACGATCTTGGGCTCTCTTAACATTATCTTTTGCGATTTTCATCATCTCCTGGAGATCTTAAAGAAAATCTTTACCTTTGTGATTCTTCTCTCTCTTGAGTCCAATGGCCATGAGAACTCTACACTGGATCCTCGTAATAAATGTTTGGTATAGTTGTTAGCAAATCTATATGGGCAATACGCATCCAATTGGTTTGCTTCTTAATTATGCTCATAGCATATCCTTTTGGATTTGATTGGCTCTCTTGGTTAGACCATCGCTATGGATGATTAATCGTACTCAAGCTTAGCATAGTATCCATTTTTTGAACACAGGATGCCAAAACAACTATTTAAACTTTATATCGATATCGCTTACTATATTGGCAATCAGCCCACATATATGCGACTACTATACTCAATGAATATCCGAACTAACTCTAGCATACTAACTGTCTTTTTGTTGGAATGAACCAACACCTTTAAATCAACCAATCCTTGATTATCCAAACTGAATCATGGCCTCTATGCATTTTGGATAATCCCTTAAAACTCTCGAGTTCTACATCTTACTGACCGTATACTTTACTTCCTTTGGCCAAATCTTTATATTTCAAGTGTTGAATAGCTTGAAATATCATTGGATGAGAAACTTCTCAACTAGTTATTACCGATCAAACACTTTTTGATTACCTCATCCTCATTATCTAATAAGTGTCCCATAACAACAAGATACTTTTAGTAGTCTGCTATTGCTACTAGACCCTCTTAAATGCGGATATCCTTTGGTCTAGGCAATAACTCCTTTTCATAAGCTGAATAATTTTGTTGAGCTTGTTCCAAATTTTTACTTTCCAATACAATAGGTTGCCCCCTTGTAAAAGGACTACACCTACTGCTGCATCATTATTAGCACCCATCTCTACCACAAAGGGTTGATTCGGATTGACAACTTGGAGAATGGGAGTTGTAGCTATAACTACCTTAAGTTTTTCAAAACTTATTTGCTAGGAATCCCCCCAAACGAAGGTGTTTCCCTTTCCTTTAAGTTGATCCATCATCGAGACAACTATCTTAGCATAATCTCAAACATAATTTCTATAGAATCCAGACAAACCAAGAAAAAATTGTAATTCTTCTAAGTTTGTGGGATGTGGCCATTTCAATATGGCTTCAACTTGCACTGGATTCGTACAAATGCCACCTTTGGAGATTATGTGGCCTAAGTATTAGATTTCTATTACGAAGAATTCACTTTAACTCTCTTTGGCATAAAGTGAATGCTTCCTGAGTAACTCAAATACTTGCCATAAGTGTTAGAGATGTTCTTTCTTGGTACAACTATAGATCAGGATATTGTCTAAGAAAACCATGATAAATTTTCCTGAATAGGGCTTTAAGACACTATCCATGAGTTTCATGAATGTGGCCGGAGCATTATTCAAACCAGAGGGCATGACTGAAAACTCATTAGTGACAAAACTTAGTTCGAAAAGTAGCCTTTTGGACATCCACTTCCCAAATTCTCGCGTAATGATATCCGGATCGTAAATTGATTTTTGTAAAGTACTTTGCCCCTTGGATTTGATCAAATGACTCATCTATTCGTGGAAAAGGGTACTTATTCTTAATCATTATTTGATTCAAACCATGGTAGTCTACGCATAGTCACATAGACCCGTATTTTTTCTTCACCAATAGAATTGGTAAAGCCCAAGGCAAAGTGCT
Source organism: Cibotium barometz (assembly GCF_041138505.1). Classification (NCBI taxonomy): domain Eukaryota; kingdom Viridiplantae; phylum Streptophyta; class Polypodiopsida; order Cyatheales; family Cibotiaceae; genus Cibotium; species Cibotium barometz. The sequence continues at coordinate 40,273,506 of NC_141081.1, read as the reverse complement.
TGGTCGAATGAATCCACTTTTAAGGTATTCCTTTAACTGTCGTTTGACTTCTTGTGCTTCCTTAAAACTAAGCCGGTAAGGAGGCTTACTTATACTAGCTTTGAGCCAGGTTGGATGCTCAACATCACGGATTAGAGGATATCCTTCTTCCAATAATTCATTTGAAAACACATCCTATTTGGCTTTGTGCAAACTCAAGAATCTGGTGCTAGAAAAGTGGAATGTGCACTAAACATCATTAGTAGGCACCTCCTCAAAAATGGTAAAGGACTAAGTCGGGGGCTCTCTCCTGATAGGGTGTGCTCCTTAGCTTTACCACATACCATGTGGGTGTGTCCATCAAGTTGGTCTCCAAGAATTTGACATAAGAGTTAGTGGGTGATCGATGTCCCACACATCTTATCATAGTCATTAATCAAAGAAAACACATACTTATGGTCACTTTGACTTTCCGCCAACTTTAATTTCTTAACTAAAGGATAGTTCAAGAAAATGTTTGTGGCTCTATCATCAATCATAACTCGTACCTTGTGACCTTTAACGTGATCATACATTTGAACCAACTCATGTGGTCCAAATGTTAGCACCCATATCGATGACGTGTGACACAACACACATGAGTAGAATCAGCATGATAAACTTGAACCTCTTTAAAGTTACGAGAAGTCTCTAGAGGGAGCACGTTCATGAATAGTATGCACTTGCTTTTCTTTACTTTGATCACGATGGTTCTTCTCATTTTCTTTTAGCTTAGAACATTGTAGTTTACTATGACCCTTTTCCATGCAATGAGAACATAAATTTTCTTTTTTCACTCTTTCAAAATCTTCATGCTTCAGATCTTTGTGTGGTCCTTTAGACTTCTTAGATTGGTCATTCTTTAGATTAGGTCCTTTTCTTTTATTTTGACCTTGCTGTTTGGAACCCTCGGACACACCAGATGTCCATTGTGCATTCTTAGCACGCTTTTTCTTTCCGACAGTGTTATCGAAGATCTGAGCAAACTTAATTTCTTCTTCTAAAGTTTTCGATTCATTTTGCTTAACTTGATTCTTATAGTTCGAGTCTAATCTGTAAATCCATAAATTTTATGAAAGTCGTCCATTCCTTTCAACTTGAGAATGATTTCTCTATAATTGGATATATAATGAGTCAATGAGATATTTCTCATCTCACAATTGTCCCACACTTCCCAATTATGATCCATTTCATTCTTGGAAAGAAATTCTCTCATGAATGCACTTTCAAATTCAGCCCATGTAGTAGGCTGATTTCCAAACTCCAAGCTCATTCACCACTTATATGCTTTACCTTCTAGAGTTAAGCTCGCTCTTGAAGCATGCGTATCTCCTCTGGAGAGTGCGATGCAATCAATGCAAATCCTATCACTTTTGTAAAAAAGTGTTGAGCGCATCCTTATTTCGTTCTTTCTCTTAACCATTAAAAGTCAGAGGTTTTAGATCTTTTAGAATAGCAGCAGCATCTCTAGAATGAGATGTACCAACATTCATGTTGTGCCCTTGGGTGGAAGCCACTGGCATCTCTCCCACTGAAGCACTTATGGTGGTAGAAGCTTGCATGTTATCCTTTAACTCCTAAGGAAAGAGGAGTACCTTATCGTACTTGGCCTCAATGTCCAAAGTAAGAGACTCTAGAACCTTAAAATGTTTAGTGATGTGACCAAATTATAATCAAGAAGGTCATCATCGATCATCGTGAAATCAGGCTCGACCACTGTCTTTTCCGTGTCCAACGAATGACTGGGATCTCCATTTACGGAATCCTTAGGGTTATTAGACTCCCTATGGACCCTCTAAATGCGATGCAAGAGAATAAACACAAGCACCAACCTCAAGTACAAGCTCTAGGAAAGCAACCGGATTGTTAGCTTGAAGTGAAATCATCGGTGCGAAATGAAAATTTGAGAGTTGTCGTGGGCGAAGTACCTCCCAATCTTCGTAAGAAAGGCTCAAAATTCCTCTTGAATAATCCAGCGTGGGAACAGCCTCCAAACTTCAAAGGTTAAAAACCTTTGTGAAGTTTCGAAAGAAATTGGATTTTTTTTTCTCTCTTTTTAATTAGAAACCTTTGAATTTCGGTGAACCTTTGATTGTGGCTAGCGGCATCTCTCAGGCAACATTTTTTTTCCTTCCTAAATGCGCCAATGAGTGTGGTGGCTGAGTCGCCACGAAGGCCACGATGCAATGGCCGCTTGACTGTTGTGCCGATGTGTGGCACTAGTTAGTGTGCTGGCATGTTGTGTACACCACAAACTGGTGGACTTATACCACGAAGTGAGAGATGGAGAGAGAGAGAGAAAAACTCTCCTTCCCTCCACGTCTTCACGACTTCAGTGCTTTCAAGCTTCTTCTCGCCTTCAGCATTCAGGTCTTGAGGATGTTGCAGCCTTCAGTGCTTAAGGATGTTGCTCTGATACCAATATGAAGACACCAGCAACAACTAGGCTACCTACTGAGAGACCTTCGTTTCACCTCCCAACCATAGCCAAAATAAAACACATGACCCTCTAAGATTGGACCCAACTCTTTTATTAGCTAGTTGCTCTTCACATGTGCCTGGCCACTCTCACTAGTGTTTGGCCACTCTAGAGTCCGTACCTGGTCATTTTGGCTACCCTCCTAAACCCCGCATGTGCCTTGCCCGGACAATGAGCTCTCTAGGCTCCCAATAATTCCATTGTCATGACACCATCCCCCACACAATGTGCCTACTATATGACCAGTGGCCCATGCTGCTAGGAAGACTAGTCAAATGATGTGGTTTTGCAATAATCATATCATGCATACATGGTCTATGGATAAGAACATTGACCATCCCCTACACAGTGTGCCTACTATATGATCAGTGGTGGCTGAAAGCACAAATTTGATTGTTGAAGAGGTCAATGCATTGTTGCTTTGCAGGCTATAACTTACGGAGTAAGACATTGGGAAGTCATGAGATGGCTCGCACAAGATACAGAACAAGCATTTTAGAAGAAGCTGTAAAAAGGATCAAGAAAACACTAGATATTAATGCCCAAGCTACACAAGTGCAAGTGTTTCAAGCTTCCAAACATGAGGCTTTCACATTGAGATGTTTGGAGAAGGTTCTCATGTGGGAAGTTATGATGTGCATATGAAAATGTAGCCATCATGCGAGAGAGAAAAAGAGAGAGATATATATATAAAGAGAGAGAGACATAGAGAGACAGGTATGTAGCTAAAAGATCCCCATTCTTTTAAAACCGCTTGCCATTTTTTGAAAATCGCTCTCACACAATTGCTCGCCAAAAAAAATCCCCCAAAATCTCTCCCAAGAGCCTTTTGTGAAAATATCTTCATAATTATCTATTGTTGTGTAGTAGACAAGCTCCACCTCTCCATCCATGAATAAGCTCATACATAAAAAGTGTGTGGCTATGCATGCAACTATAGTCATGTGTATAGCATAATGGGAAAACAATCTAGACATTCCAGAGAGCACTCGAGAGAGCTCAAAATCTAATCCCAATATCACAAAAGAAGAAGCAAAAAATGTATTGTAATACAAGAAAATATGGACTAAATCAATATTGGCAAATTCAGAAATTGTTTAATGAATTAGGGTGAGCTTAGCCCAACATCTATCACATCTTCCATCAAATCCATACATGCTAATTGGTCTATCTCAAGATCCATATGTCCCATTGCAAGATCAATAAAAAGGTCTATCCCACTGCTAATGGACTCAACATCATTATCGTCGTCATCATCATCATCATCATTAAGCTCGGATTCAATTCCTTCCTCATCATCTTGGATAGGGACACCTTCATCTTGATTAGTTGGTGGTATCTCACATTGGTCATCTGATACTTGACCCTCCATATGTTCATTTTTTACTAACACTTCATCTATAAACTCTTCAACATCTCTATCTTGAAAAATACTCTTTGAACAAGGAGTGACTTGTATGGCATACCATAATTTCTTATCATTTATATATGTGTGAAAAACAGCCTTGTAAGAAGAGCACATCGATGAGTGTAAATGAAACATGCATAAGGATTATATAGTAAAAGCTTATGGTTAGAATTTACTTGTTCACAATGGTGAGGTAGCATAAATGTGTCTCTCTCTATTAAACCAAAATTTTATGGAATCGATCGCCTAGATCCATTTGGATGTCTTTTCAACGATTTCTTGAGCGCCTCCACACACTAATCCTTAAAGCACTTCACATCCAATATAAAAATTTAGAATTTCTTGAATCCAACCTTTAGGATGTTTTGAATCATGCCATAATAATCAAGCATTGCTCCACTCTCTTGCTCAAAGTTTTCCAACAATCTTGGGTATTTCTCTTTCTATCTATACATTAACTGCAGAAATGCCTTTCTTTGGACCACATGGCATTGTATACCTTATACCACCACCAAAACCAAATGAAATATATTTATGATATTGAATAACCATATCATGAGATTCTACTTCAATAAAAAAAGATAAAGTAGAGACACACTTACATGAGGCTCGCATTCTACTTCAATAAAAAAAGATAAAGTAGAGACACACTTACATGAGGCTCGCATTCTCTTGCGTACTCCCATTCTTCTTCTATCACCATCTCTCCATGTTCTTCAGTCTTTAATAAAGCCAATCAATGTGATGTTCTCTCTTCATATATCGGTTTCTCCTCACCCCTTCATACCTTGCCACCCACCTCTTCATAACTTCACTATGGAGAATACAAAATCTATTCACCTTCTTTGACATTGATGTGTCCATTCTCATTTCTCTTCCTTTTCCTTGTGGTATGTGGGACACCATGCACTCACCATCCTCATTACTCCACAATCATGGTATTGTGGGATCCACTAACGAGAAATACTCTAAAATGTGGACACATGCTTCTTGCACTAACCAACCCTCTCCCATACATTATTTTGGCCTAGATCTTTGGCTAACAAAATCCTTCAAGGTCTTCATGAAATTCTCAAGGAAGAACATCCACCATTGAGCATGCACATCATTGCACAACGATACTTCATCTATCAAGTGTACCACAAGATGTGTTCTTGAGAGGTTTTCCTCAATTATACACACTGCCTCCACCACGGCCATTATTTAAGCTACATCAATAGTGTGATGGATTGATCTCCTTGGAACTCATGTACCTAATATGGATTTGAATCTATTTACTTGGCATGACATGTCTTACAAACTAGTGAAAAAATAAAATAAAGCCATGTTAGAATTTTACGTTTTCATACCTCACCACACTACCCCCATTTTGTAGATGGCCTCACGCACTTTTTGATCTCAACACCTTCTAATGCATATGGGAATAATGAACTATGTAAAGGTTATGTAATGCAAGACCATCATGATGCTTATATAAGTGAATTGAACATACTTGAAACATCTTGTTCGAATCATGCATTTCTAGACCATACAATTGAGTTGCTCCTTTGTTCTTTATTTTTGTGAATGCCCCCTTTAAACAACACATGACATCCATAGGGGTACAAAAGGAGGCAATTTTATCCTTCACTCCCTTATCCTCGTCCTTTGTCAAGACTCAAAATCTAAGATGCTTTAGGTTAAATTTCCTTCCCATTCTCTATAACTATTGTCCAAGTGGTGTTGAGGCATTCAATTAATCTCAAGTCCTCCCGAACCACTAAAGAATCTCTCTTGCCAATTATGTGGTCACAAATATTCGATGCTACATTTTTTATGATGTGCAACGGATCTAGAAGATGATTAATTCTTAAGTTTATACAATATGGGAGACAAATGAAGATTGAGTACCTTGTCATTCTCGGTAGTGGCATATGGGACAATCCTCTCCACCATACTTCCCAATCACCTACTCTTAAAGGATATGGGGGGACTCATTTTGTAGATGGAAGAAACTTCTCATGATCAAATGGAAAAAATCAATGATGGTCTTCATACACGACTTTCTTGAGATGGATAGGCCATGATGTAATAAGTGATGGTACACAAATCAGACAAGCATCGTGACCAAATGTTATGAGTCGTAATTATGCATAATGTACAAATAAAGGTAGATCATCATCGAGAGGCCAAGATGCAGGCTGTTTTGGAAAATAAAAAACATAAGCAATAACAAGAATCTAATGTACAAATAGGAGAAAGGACCAAGATAAAGAGGGCACTCTAGAGGCAGGGAAGGCAGACAAGCCCAAGTGGTTGGCAAAGATATCAAAATGAAATAACCATGGAGTGCCATTATTGTGGGAAACAAAGACACATTACAAAAAGGACTACTATAAAAAATGGAATAATATCAAAAGTGGAAAGTTACAGTAAGGCCACCTATGCATCATCATAAGTAAACAAGGTGATGACTGAAGTTAGGAACAGTTTGTGATCCAATACCTGCTTAGTTCAACGATGACAAGAGATACATTAGGATCATGAGATATTTGGTATGTAGATTCTATTACCTCTAACCACATGACCAGTCACGTGGGGTGAGTGGTTTAGAGATATATAAAAAATGGAAACTCCAAGCTTTGTGGAAACAAGTGATGATATTGTGCACCCTTTTGCGCATCTTGGTAAATTCCCATTGCCTATACAGGATGGTAAAATGAAGTACCTAGAAAATGTACTTCATGTTCATAATATTATAAAAAAACTAGTTTCTGTTGGAAAGATGATTGAGTAGGGTCTAGAAGTGAGATTCAATCATCAAGGGTGCTTTATGCAAGACTTCAAAAATCAATGCAGCTTAGTTGCAAGGGGTTTAAAAAATGGCAGGACATTTACTTTGAATGTTAATGTGCTTAAGGTGAAGGCAACCATGTTTGCGCATGGGATAGGTGTCATTGTAAATATTGATATATGACACAAGCACATTGGTCATGTGAAGTCTATGCAAGACCAAAATATTATTAGAGGTTTGTCAAAGTTTAAGGTTGATGGTATGCATAAAGTATGTGAAGCATAAAGTATGTGAAGCATGCCATCTTGGTAATAAGCAGGCCAAACGTGCATAAAGCATGATAGCTTGTTGGTAAGCAGGCCAAACATGATTTTACACATGAAAAGCACATCAATTTTGATATATGGGGACCGACCAAGACTATAACAATTGTAGGTTACAGGTATTATGTTACAGGTATTATGTTACAGGTATTAGGTTACATTCACTGACTAGAAAAGTGTGGGTTTGTTTTATGAAGGAGAAAAGTGTGGGTTTAGTTTATGACGGAGAAAAGTATGGGTTTAGTTTATGACGGAGAAACATCTGGGTTTAGTTTATGATGGAGAAAAGTCTGGTGTTTGCTCACTTTCAAAGATTTGAAGCACCTTGGTTGAGAACTCGGGGGGGTCACTCACAAAAAAATGTGAATATCACGTGCGTTCAACAGAAGCATAATTTTAATTTATGAAACTTACAAAAATATATTTACATAAGGGTATGATTTAAAAAATTTTCAAAAAAATTTACAGATTCATAAAGAAAAGGGGATATTATATAGATTAAAAAATTCACAAATAAGGGATTTAAAATATAGGCCTTGAATGCACGTGATAGGGATATTTTACATATAGTGACCCCCCCGAGGTTGAGAATAAAAAGGGTATCAGGTCAAACCCTAAGATTAGATGGTTCAGTGATCTCTTAAGAAAACAAGAAATCAAGAGGCAATTCATATGTAGGTACACTCCATAACAAAATGGTGTTGCAAAAAGAAAAAATAGACACTCGATAATTTTTTTGTGCCATGATGTCCGAAAATAATATGCCCAATGACTTTTTAGATAGCAACTGATGTGTACATTATGAACAAGACCCCTATTATAGTTATTCATGGTATGATGCTTGAACAAAATTTTACAGCTATAAAACCATATGTGTCTCACTTGAAAGTGTTTGGATGTATTACATATGTACATGTTACTAAATAAAGTGAGAACCAAGTTGGATCCAAAGTTAAAAAATGCATTTTCATTGATTATGCTTTGGAGAAGAAAGGTTATAGATGCTATAACCCTATATCTCATGATATGTGAGTAAGCAGAGATGGTTTCTTAACGAGATGAGTAGCTAGCATGCACCAATGAAGGCAACTGAAGATGTAAGCATAAGAAGTAATGATGTTGTCCCACATGTAGAGCAGCAATCATAGGCGCTTAGTGGAGTCCTCTAGAAATGGATGCACTGTTAGTCCATGGTCAAGCAGGTTAAGGATAGATGCAAGAAATCTAGATGCATCATCTCATGGTACTACATGTGCTAGTATACATGTATCACGCAGAGAGAAGGAAAATGTAGATCAACCTTTTGTGTCTCATCTGTCAGCAAGTCACTCTGAAAACAGAATCGTTCTCTAGGATATCTTGTGGAACACTTGAGAAATTCAACACATAAATTCAACCATGAAAACACATGCTTTGCAGGTTTCAACAAAATCAAATAAATTAAACAAAAACATAGCAAACATAATACTTAGCTCCAAGACAAACATGCTGGGTGCAATCTTCCCCCCCTCCCTTGTGCGTGGCCTTCCCCCCACACAAGAGTATTTTTATTAGCTTTCAACCAAAAATAGGCCATAGCCCCCAAAAATATACAAAGTGTGCTTTTTGAGAGCACGACACTCTTCCACAACAAAAATAGAGTGTCCCAAAAATTGGGGCTAGGGTAAAGCCTTTAGGCTTTAATAAATTCAACATTATAAATGTATTTTTCCCAATGTATCAAAATGGAAAAATCAACTACTAAGGTTACAAGCTATGCTTGTTAAAATAAATATGATACGCATAAGAAACATTCTCCTTGACATTATTCATCAATCCTCGTAATCTTCATCACTTGAAAATATAAGCCCAATTACTAATTAAATTAATCCCACAAATATTAAACAGGCACAAACCATCACCAACTCATGTGACTACCACGCGTAAGTACCCCAGGAATCACCCTGCCATACAAACCTAACTGAAAAAATCATAGACGGTCCCAAGCATACGTCATATACCGCAAGTATTAATATTTATAGTGGTGTCACCCACAATATTAACCTAGCCGGCATGACACAAGAGTAACCTAGGCGTCCCCAAAGAGGGAAAAATAATATTCTTAAAGAGGACTTAAAATATATTCTTAAAGAGGACTTAAAATATATTCTCATGACATCCCTCTTGCTTGAGTTTGCAATTGCCCTCAATTGGAGGTTTGCTGGGTTTGAAAAGAACGAAGGATCTCAGGATAAGCTCGGAAAAATTTCTCGGGCATCCATTTTGCATCTTCTTAAGGATGGTTTTTGAATGTCAAAAGATATTTGATATATTGGTTGCGAGTTCTTGTTGTTGTCTCGTCTCTTGATCAATAATAGCATCAGGAACTAAGACTTCTTCCACTCCTTCAACAAGAGGTGGTTCTTCATAAATTGGGTGAGAAGGAAGTGTTCCTCGAAAGGGTTTCAAGAGATGAATATGGAAAGAGTTGTGGATATTCCAATTAGATGGCAACTCTAGTCTATAGGCCACATCATTAATCTTTTCAATAATTTTAAATGGTCCATAGTATCTAGGTGCAAGTTTAACTGCAGGAAATTTTTCCACACTCTTCAAACGTCTCTTCTCAATTCTCAAAAAAGTACATAATCACCTTCTTGGAATGAAAAATCTTTACGCTTCCTATTTGCTTGAAATGTATACTTCTCTTGAGCTCTTGCAATACATTCACGCACTTCAGATAAAATGCGATCAAAGTCTCGAGTATATTGGTCAACAGCTTCAATCTTATGGGAGAGTCTAGTAGTTGGAATAGGTAAAGCTCTGCCATAGATAATCTCAAATGGTGCTGGACCAGTAGCAAAATGAGGAGTATTATAAGCAAATTGGAGTAGATGTATGTGCTTATCCCATGAACTAGGTTGCTGGGAAACATAGGCTCTAAGCATATCCAAGATAGTGCTATTCGTGACTTCGGTCTGTCCATTTGATTCAGGATGAAAAGCCATAGAAAAATCTAACTTAGTGCCTAAGTTTGAGAAAAGAGCAATCCAAAAGTGACTACAAAATTCGGAATCTCTATCAGAAACTATCACTTTGGGTAGACCATGATGAACAAAGATTTGCTTGACAAATATGGTCGCAGCTTGCTGAGAAGTCAGTGTCTTTTTACATGGAATGAAATAGGCTTGCTTACTAAACCGGTCCACTATTGTCCAAATCATATCATGATGACTGGAAGTAGTAGGAAAGCCTGTAATGAAGTCCATAGACACTTGTTCCGATGGTCGGTCTGGAATGGGTAAAGGCATAAGCAATCCCAAAGCTTTGCCTTTAACACCATATTGGGGAATATGGGAATTTTCCAAGACTTTAGGACACATGGTCAAAACTTTAGATTTCCCATAACTTGAACACCATGAATCCAAAATGAGCGCTTTATGGCTTATTAGATCCCATTTTTCAAGCACTTTCCAATGATAGGTCACATGACAGGGTTTTAAGTAACTTACAAATATGTTATCCATGTCCTCCTTTTTTAGTGTTTAAAAATGAGAATTGGGAGATTCCCAAATTCACTAATATGGTGTTCTTTGTAGCTTTTAATTGATTGACAAATGTTACACTTAGCTACAAATTTTGCTACATCATTTTTCAAATGAGGCCAAAAGAATTCTCGAGAAACTACTTGAAGTGTTGCGGAAACTCCTCTATGTCCCATGAATGGTGGTTGGTGCATCTCTTCCAAGACAAGTTGTCTATAGGGTTGAGTAACACATAATCTTTTCTCAAAGAAAAGATAGCCATCATTATGAGAATAATTTCCTTGAGGTGTCCAATTGTTTTCATGCAATTTGATCCATATCTCAGAAAAATTTGGATCTACTTTATAAGTTTCTTTCATTAGTACAAATGGTTCACTTTCAATAGCGAAAATGTTGTTGATATGAGGTCTTCTACTTAAAGCATCGGCAAGAACATTTTCCTTTCCAGTTTGGTATTGAATCATGGGTTGGAAACTTTGTATGAAAGATGCCCATTTGATGTGCCTATCTGAAATAAGGGGTTGCGAAAGCAAATGCCTAATACTTTGTTGATCATTCTTGATAAGAAATTCTAAACCCATTAGGTAATGCTTCCAAATCTTCAAGGCATGCACAACTACTGCTAATTCCTTGTCATATGTACTATAATTTGTTTCAGCAGGTTTTAGCTTTCGACTTTCATAGGCGATAGGATGGTTGTCTTGCATAAGCACAGCACCAAAACCTTTGCCACTAGCATCAGTTATTACTACCACAAAGAATGGTCTTTGAAAATCAGGTAGTGTAAGAGCTGGTGCATGAGTTAATGCATCCTTGAGTGCTAGAAAAGATTTATCTTGACTTTCGGTCCAATGGAAAAATGTAGTTTTCTTGAGAAGTTCCGTCAAAGGATGTGCAATATAAGCGAAATTCTTGACAAACTTCCTAAAGTAACTACATAGACCTAGAAAAGATCTAAGGTCATGAATGTCTCGAGGTGTAGGCCAAGAGGCTATACACTCAATCTTCTTAGGATCCACACAGATTCCTTCAGCTGACACTATATGGCCTAAGTATTCAATCTCTTTTTGAAAGAAAGAACTCTTTTTAGGATTGACAAACAATTCATTTTCTCTCAAAAGATTAAACACTTGCTCCAAGTGTTGCTCATGCTTTTGACGATTCTCGCTGAAAACAAGAATATCATCAAAGAACACCACAACAAAGCTTTGAAACTTTAGGAAAATGTGATTCATCATATGACTGAATGTAGCTGGAGCATTGGTCAAACCAAATGGCATAACCAAAAGCTCATAATGGCCAGTCTGGGTTCTAAATGCAGTCTTGAATATGTCTGACTCAGTCATGCGTACTTGATGATAACCAGACTTTAAATCAATCTTGCTAAAGACCTTTGAACCTCTAAGCTTATCAAGTAAGTCATCTACCCTAGGGATAGGGTATCTATTCTTGACAGTGATTTTGTTCAATGCTCGGTAGTCAACACACATTCGGAATGTTCCATTCTTTTCCTTAACAAGAAGGACTAGAGCTCCAAAGGGTGAACTACTATGTCTAATAAGGCCTCTTTCTAACAAATCCTCGATTTGTTTTTGGATTTCTTTTTGCTCTAAATTGTTGACTCTATAAGGAGCTTTACAAGGTGGAGAGTTGCCTGTCAATAAGTCAATACTATGGTCTTCAGGCCTAGACTTTGGTAATCCTGGAGGTAAATCTTCCATAAAACAATCCTTGAATTTGGAGATATAAGGATCAAGTTTTGAACTATTGGATGTGTTTAACTCAGCGCTAGGCTGGTTAACCCAAACCATATAAGTCTTCTCCCTTTTCCTAAGAGCTCGCTTTGCTTGAGTATGACTCAATAAAGGACTCGTCTCTCCTTTGACTAGACATTGGAGGAAAATATTTTCATTGTCCTTCCTTACACAAATGCTATGTGTATCATAGTCTATAATAGGGTTGTACATATGTCTCCAAGGCATATCCAATATTACATCTACGCGTTGTAAAGGTGCAACTAAGAAATTCCTTTTTTCTATTAAGGAATTGATGCTTAAAGTTAAACCTTTCACTTCTTGCATGCAATTATACTTGGTTCCAGTAAATGCAACTTTGACTCTATAATGTGTAGGTGAAGGTTGAATGTTTAAAGCTCTAATGGCCTTTTCAGAAATAAAGTCATGAATGTTACCATCATCATGCAAAACAATAACTTCATGCTCATTAATTGTTCCTTTTATTTTGAGTAGCGAATGAGCTTGAGGCTTACCTTCTACTTCTGTATAGTCAAGGTTAGAGGTGCCCTCTTGCTTGAGCGATTCTTCTTCGTTGTCGTCCCCTTCAAGCATATTTACTCGTGTCGCAGGTGTCGGATTCTTTGCACGACGGTCTGGGCAATTTGGTGCTATATGTCCTTCTTTATGACATCGAAAACATTTGATTGGAGGACCTTTGGGCTTGCCACCGTTGACTTTCTTTGAATTTGATTCGCCTTTGACCATCTCCTTGCCTTTGTCAAACCCTGGCTTATGAAAATTTCTTGAAGCATGAAAAGGTTTAGAAAAAGGTTTAGAGTGGTTACTCTCAAATGACTTGGCCTCTCTAGGAAAACCATTTTTGCGTTCGGAATTTGTTGCCAAAGATATAGCTATAGAAAGTGAATGAGGTCTAAACATATTCACATCGGCCCTAATTGTAGACTTAAGGCCCGAAATGAATTTTCTCTTTTGGTCCTTCTCATTGACTTTCTCCACAACCTGTACCTGTAGTAATGTATTCCAAAACTTCTCCACATACTGAGACATGCTTTCTTTTTCAAGTTGATGCAATGTATCCCATTGATGCCTAACTTTAGATTTAAATTGTGAAGGTAAGAAATGTTTTTTCACTAGCCTTTGAAACCTTTTCCATGAATCCGGTTTGTCACGTCCTTGCTTGATGACGCTCCACCATAAAGCTACGCTATCCACCATGTGATTAGTCGCACATTTGATCTTGTCCTTCTCGAAAAATTTCTCCCCCAAAAAGTAGTCATCCAATTGACTAAGACATGCCAAGAGGACTCGAGCATCTTTCTTGCCATCATAATTCTGAAATGAAAAAGCTTTACGACTGATTTTAGAATCTTTTCGTGAATTTTGTGCTTGAAGTGTAGTATTGACAGCTCTTTGGATGATGTCGTCTTCGTCATCATAAGATGGCAAAGAGTTACGCTTACGCCTTCGACTCGAGAGTTGTCGCTCCAATTTAATTCGCATCTCTCTCTCTTCTACAATTTGTTGTTGTAGAGATTGGAGTTGCTCTTGAATTGAAGGTGAAATAGGAAAATTTGCCATAGTAGTCATGCAAAGAATGTAAATAAGTAAAATTGATATTATTTGATGTATGTAAATAAAGCAAATGATTGTACTTATCTCAATTCTCCCACAATTCGATTTGTGTTGAAACTAAACAAAGACTTTGATTCAATGGTTGGGTCGAATTCCCTTCGTTTCGCACAAGTCCCGAGCAATTCCAAGTGATTTAGGAGACTTGGGCTAGTCGAAATGCTGAAGAAATAATTTTTTGCACCTTGAACACTACTTAAACAATTTTGAAAACTTGGCCAAACCTCTGTAATAATTTTTGAGAATTTTTAGAATTTTCAGAAATTATTTTAGAATTTTTTAGCATTTATTTGGCCTTTTTAAGCCTCTTTGAACCCTGAAAAATCAAATTTCTGCACCCAAAAATCTGAAAATTGCAATTCTTTGGAATTTCCCTTGAAATAGGAAAATAGGTAGTGTGAAAGCTCCAAAAGTTGATGTGACATGCATTGGGCTTAGGAAAAGTGGAATTTAATTAAGCTTTTAATTTAGCTTAATTAACATTTTGTGAGCTTATGGCTTGGAAAACACACGGCGTTGATTTCCGCCCGTTAGGCTGCGTTTTGGCGCATCGAATTTGCTTGATTATATATATTTTTCATGGCTAAAGCTCACACAGCATGTAGACCGTCAATTATAGGATATTTGCAGCTTGAACCTCTTCTAATTCTGAGCAGGGCAAGTGAGGTTTTTGGCCATGGGAAATCCATCTGTACGGTCAGATCTGAAATTCATGAAGCTTTGAGCAAAACCACTTTTTGATGAAGAAGAATGGTTTTGGGAAGAGGTAAGTGAGTTTAAGAAGTAGAGCTAGTTTGAGAATTTGAATTTTTGGTTAAAGACCACAAACCCTTCTTTTGCCCACTGGTTAAAGGCCTGCAACTTTCTTGAGAGTTGTGTTGATGAAGACCTTTCCCACCTTTCAACAAATCTCCTAGCCCAAGCTCTGATACCACTGTAAATGGAATCGTTCTCTAGGATAGCTTGTGGGGAACACTTGAGAAATTCAACACATAAATTCAACCATGAAAACCGTCATGCTTTGCAGGTTTCAACAAAATCAAATAAATTAAACAAAAACATAGCAAACATAATACTTAGCTCCAAGACAAACATGCTGGGTGCAATCTTTCCCTGAAAACGGAATCGTTCTCTAGGATAGCTTGTGGAACACTTGAGAAATTCAACACATAAATTCAACCATGAAAACACATGCTTTGCAGGTTTCAACAAAATCAAATAAATTAAATAAAAACATAGCAAACATAATACGTAGCTCCAAGACAAACATGCTGGGTGCAATCTTCCCCCCTTGTGCGTGGCCTTCCCCCCACACAAGAACTGTATTTTTATTAGCTTTCAACCAAAAATAGGCCATAGCCCCCAAAAATATACAAAGTGTGCTTTTTGAGAGCACGACACTCTTCCACAACAAAAATAGAGTGTCCCAAAAATTGGGGCTAGGGTAAAGCCTTTAGGCTTTAATAAATTCAACATTATAAATGTATTTTTTCCAATGTATCAAAATGGAAAAATCAACTACGAAGGTTACAAGCTATGCTTGTAAAAATAAATATGATGCACATAAAAAACATTCTCCTCGACATTATTCATCAATCCTTGTAATCTTCATCACCTGAAAATATAAGCCGAATTAATAATTAAATTAATCCCACAAATATTAAACAGGCACAAACCATCACCAACTCATGACTACTAGGCATAAGTACCCCAAGAATCACCCTGTCATACAAACCTAACTGAAATAATCATAGACGGCCCCAAGCATACGTCATATACCACACATATTAATATTTATAGTGGTGTCACCCAAGATATTAACCTAGCCAGCATGATGCAAGAGTAACCTAGGCGTCCCCAAATTACTCAAGAGGGAAAAATAATATTCTTAAAGAGGACTTAAAATATATTCTCATGACACACTCCTATGTGGATGGTGGCTCTAGTGGCTTCGAGAGTAGAGCCTTGACAAGGAGCTTTGCATTCTGTCAATCATTACTCCTGGTGCACGTAGAATTATGGTTGTTCTAAGGACAACCGATAGTGATCCTAGTGTACGCAAGTCTACTCAAGTTAGATACCATGTTTTACTCATTCTAGATACCCTATTAAATAGGATGATATATGAGGGATATTTATTCCATCACTCACTATGCTTACATGTTAGATACCCTATTAACAGGATGCGATATGAGGGATATATATTCCATCACTCACTATGCTTACATGGTTAAAGAAATATAGGAGGTAGAGCCCACTTCTTTTGAGTAGGCACTTAGAAATCATAAATGAGATGCCATGGATGAGGAGATGGTAGCATTGAATACAAATGTGACATGGAAATTAGTGCCTTTGCCTAAGGATAAGAAGGAAATTGGATATAAGTGGGTGTAAAAGGTCAAGCATAACTTAGACGGATCTATGAACAAGTATAAGATAAGAATGGTTACAAAGGGGTTATGCATAGACATATGATATTGACTATGAGGAGACAATCAACTCGATTAGGTTACAATAATGGCAACCTTGAGATTTGTCATTGCTATGGCTTAACAAAGGGTGATATTTACATTAGATGGATGTAAATAATATTTTCTTACATGGTTATTTGTAAGAAGAAGTTTACATGATATAGCCATGAGGTTATGAGAGCGATGCACATCCAGATTTTATGTATAGGTTACACAAAGGCACTTTGTATAGCTTAAAGTAGGCATACCCAGAGCATAGTCAAATGAAACGGATCTAGACCAAATATCAAGAAATCAACACATAAAGTCCAAATCTAGCATCCATTTGATAGACATCAAATACATATGAGAAATCCGTGTGATTATGATGAAAATTGAAGAAATCCACATGCACATGTAGTAGCAAAGAAGATATGTGCATAAGGCCTAAGTGATTTAACCTCTCACCTCATGACGATGGCTATCAAGCTTGCCATGAGCCCTAGACCATGAAAGACCATCTCTAAGAAAGGATCCAAGTGTACATGTAAGTGTCCAAGATATGAATGATCAAAAGATCCCTACAATGAACCCAAGACCCTATTTATAGTAGCCTTATCCATGGCCCATTATTTACATGTTTTGGACCTTAGCTTATGCTTCATTACAAACCATCCCTTTCCAAAGATTTTGTCCTCAAAATCATATGAAATATCTACAATTCAACATAGCCTCAAATGAAATCAATGGGGAGTAGTGAAGGCCCCAAATATGCTCTCCAAATGTAAGGAAGTCCATAAGCCTTCATCTTCAATGCATATGTGTGGGACCGTTATGAGACAGCCCTTGTGATAGATGAAATCCTTTGAAAGATTCTTCATAAAAACTCCATGGAGTAGGCTGAAAATGATGCATACACTTAGCCAATCATGTCCCGCATCATGTTATTCCATTGTGATGCACAATTAAGCTTGTTGGAGTAGAGAATCAACCCCAACAATGGACCTCACCAAAACTATCCAAAAATTACATCATGCATGTATTGCCCATTTTCACCATACAAATCATGCCAATTGGTCAAGCAACACCTTCCTCACAAGACCATGTTTTGGCACATACTCCAAAGATTGCCAAGTAGCCTCATCCATGGGAAATTGGGTCCACTTAACAAGGAATTCTTCAATGTTCCTATTCCTCAACTCCCTTGTCCTCTTGTCCACAATCCTTTCTGGCTCATATATAATCTCCCCTTCTTCGTCATGGGTGGTAGATCTTCAATTTCTTGTGGAAGAGTGCCCACAAAGCTCTTTAGGTTGGACATATGAAACACATCATAAATTCTTGTAGAAGAAGGCAAAAAGCTTGTAAGCCAAGTCACCCACCTTCTTGACTACCATGTATGGACCATAATATCTATGAGCCAATTTTGGATTGGAAGATCCTTTGAGAATGTTATGATGGCTCTTAGGAAGATTTAATAGTACATAGTCACCTTCTTCAAACTCCGTCTTATGCCTATGCTCATCCACATTTACCTTCATGACCTCTTAAGCCTTCTTCATGTTGTCCTTTTGCAAAGTTGAAGAAGTTATCTCATCCTTTCCAACTCGTCCTTGTCCAAAGGATTAACCATTTTTTCCTCATGAAAGGCAATAGATAGCACATGAACTTGATACCCATAAAGAGCCTCAAAAGGTGGCATCTTGATACTCAAGTGCTTTCTTGAATATTTTTTATTTTATGTAAAAAAGATAAATATAGGAATTAGGTTGTTAGTCATTTATATCGATGACTTGATTATCACTGGTGATAATGATGTTGACATACATGATATCAGGATGCTTTTAAAGCAAATGAGAGAAGAGATTTTGCTGAGTTACTTGATATTTATTGGAATAGAGGTGTGAGATCACATGATGGCCCTTTGCTATTACAAAACAATATTGCTTGGACACGTTCAAGGATGGTGTAACAAGATGTAAGCTTATTTCAATGTCATTGAAGTAGAACACTAAGTTTTCCATGGATACATGAGATGAACCCACTATGTACAGGCACTTAGTGGGTAGCCTGATCTATATGGCCATTACTAGGCCAGATTTAAGCTATGGTATTAGCTTTGTGCGTCCGTTTATGTAGATCAAGCCACACTTGGATATGGGTAGACGGAATCTCAAATACATAAATTCTAGTGTTGATTATAGATTTTTCTATGAGGTTGGCCAGAGAGATATGTCTACATGAGTATATAAATTTTGATTGGGCTAGTAGTGTCTCCAATATGAGATCTAACAACGGCGTTATGTTTTCTTTTGATAGTATTATTGCGAGTTAGCATGACAAGAAACATCCCACCAATTGCCTTGTTAACGAGTACAAAGACTGAGTAGAGTGGTGATGTTATGGTATCTTCTGGTGTAGAAGCTACTTGGTGATATGGGTAAGCCAGTGGATAGGGACGTTGTCATTTATTGTGACAACATTAGTAACAATACAGCTGGCCAGTAATCGAGTCTATTATGCTAGGATGAAACACATTGAAGTGCATTATCATTTTGTGAAGGAGAAGGTTCTACTAAGTGATATGGATTTGATATATATATATCAATACAAAGATTGACATCTTCATAAAGGCATTGGGTACAAAGAAGCTCCGCAAGTTTAGGAGCTTACTTGGAGTACAGTGTTGAGCTCGAGGGGGAGCGTTGAGATATCAAGCTCAACTAGTGCTATGAACAAATCTTGGGAGCCTCATGGTGGAGAGTTCACAACTATGGAAGCTTTGATCAAAGGATCTTGCATAGGAACGAAATCGGGTTAGGCCATGACTATCTACAACACAAACTTTCTTAGTTGTTGGTTTCATTTAATGTGAGATGAAGCTCTCCTTCTCTTTGTTCAAATAATTGACACTTAACTCTTATGTGACAAAAAAGAGAGTAGGACTACATGCATGATTAGCACATCAACATTTAAATATCTAATTAAAAAGCCATGCATGATTAGCACATCAGAATATATATCTAATTAAAAAACCATGTATGATGAACACCAACAACGTATATCTTCTTGAATGCAGCCAACCCATGCCTTAAGCACATATCTTATATGCAAGCAACCCACGCCATAAGCCCGTGATTCCCATTCCAAACCAAGAATCAAATCCAACCAGAAGATCATTTACTCCATGAGAAGCTGTGTATTGACCTACTTAGGAACCCATCGATAAAGTGGAGCAATAAGTGCAATTAACATAAAAGCCCTCCAAAGCATCTTGTAGCAGACCAGAAGGAATTTCCTTGACCTGAAAGACACACGGTTAAGTCTCGTCTTTCTCTCTCTTTATCTCCTTTCTCTTGTGCATCTTGAGTGTGGATCTCTCTGCATACCACCACCCACCTTATCTTGATTTTCTACACGATTAAGAACACCTTTAGTTTTCTCTCCTGTAGGAGCACCCTCATTTTGGATCGTGTCACTGTAGCCCCCAATTATTGTGTAAGGTAACCTTCTGCCCACTTTTATCCTCACCATCCACGTGTCACAGAAGGCTTGCTATGTTAATAAGGCTTTCAATAAGAGGGGAAGAGTTTCACCTGTTGCTCCTAGATAGTTCAAAACGCAATCTGTAGCTTTTAACTAGAGCCAAGCATGAGACTACAGTAGGAAAAATATAAAAGCAGGTTTAATCATCTCGTAAAAAGTTAACTCCGATTGCAGCCCTTTTGGACCTTTCTGGCCCCATCTGCTACCATGGCTTTTTAATTAAAATGAGCCTTAGCATTACCCTTCTCTGTCAAAAGTGATCTCTTGAAATAGCCTCCATCAATCATCAGGCCGAGTAGTCTAGCCGGGGCCATTCTACCTACCCAAACGAATGGACCCGGGTTCAAACCCTGACATCCGTGGTGTGTGTGAGTGGTGCAACATCCCTCGAAAGGTGCTTTTGGAAAAAAAAAAAGCCTCCATCATCATGACATTATAATTTGAAAAACATCATTATCATCATCATCATCAGTGTCATGAAGACACACAAATGGATGCTAGATCACAAATATTCTCAACAGTGTGTAATTCCACAACCTACAATACAAAAATACCAATCTCATGGATTTCTGGAACACTCCTTTCGACTCAAAATGCCAGCTCAAAGTCCACAGCGCAATCAAATACCCCAGACATCACGAAACCAATAAACAACCGTTTTGCTTCACAAAGTGATTTAATCTAGTTGGAAATCAAGTCCTTGGGCAGGCTATGAAAGGTATCTTTACCAAGGGATGGCGACCAGAAGACATATCTAGCAAGTAACATCTCCTTATCAACCACGAACAATAAAGAGATTCCTTTTTTTTCATTGCAAGGTTATGTTGGCGATGATAATACATGGTCAATAACCTAAAAGCCTTCTCTGAGGGGTACATGTCTTGTCAATTGCATGATCATGAAGCTTTAACTCCTCATGCTTGCATGATCATGGGTGCACAAGACAAGCATGGTAAGAAGCTTGTTCCTGTCATGCTTGCTTGGTCATGATGCGGCAACCAAGGTATGGTCTTGAAATGGTAACACCTCGAAAGGCTGCAAAGTGTCTGAGGTCATGATGATGATAGTGATTCCATCCATAGCCATCAAAAGATGATCATGCACTTGAGTAGTAGTCCAAAGCACTTTAACACAAAAAGAAAAAAAATGGCACCCCTTAAAGCCTTCCAAGTGTCTGGCACACCCTCGAGAGGCTACAAGGGGCACCTTTTTTCATCACATGATCATGATGGAGATGATGGTGGCGGTCACTGCATGGTCATGATAGTGATGGTGATGATGATAATAGTGATGTTCATGGTAATTGCATGGCAGTGATGCCATTAAGAGATAATCATGCACTTCTGTAGTTAGTCAAAAGGGCTCTCTCTCTCTCTCTAACACACACATTCTCTTATTAATCAAGAAGAACGCTTTTCAAAAGGGGAATGAATATATATACATTAAGCGAAGTCAATAGGGATAGTAGCATTGACTACAACAAAGCACCCCAATACAAAAACAAGCACAGGAGGAAACTGCAGCTGGCACCAGCTACTTTTTTTGGGGCCCCTGCAAAATCTTTTAAGAAAAAAAATTAAAGAATCAACCAAGAATTCACCTCCTACAAAACTGAAGCAATGGCACTGCATACGTGTGCCAACATTGCTCTTTTACCTCCCCTTTTTTTTCTCACGGGGGGCGGCAGCAGAAGATAACTACAACGTGCTCCCCGGGAGGTATATCCTGTGGATCTGATAGTTTCTTAACTTTTTCCGACAAGTTGGGCATTTCTTCTGGTGTTGGAGAGACTGCTTTATGCATGCGCTGCAAAAGATGTGACCACAAATTGTTGTTGTCTCCTCTATCATGGTGCCCATGCAAATGGGACATGCGAGGGTAAGCTCCTTTGCTGGCTGTGGGGTAACTGATAGCTTTCGTTTCTGCCATGGCCAAAAAGTAGACCATTAGAAAGCCATAACCACATCATGTATGGGGACCATAGCAATAGATGCCATAGTATCAAATAAACCCTGAGAATGTCCACCCTTAATGCAAAATACTCATCGAACCTTGGAATTGAAAACACAAATCTTGATGAGCCTGTTATTGGCCTGATATTTAAAGGCCTAATATGTTGCTAAAGAACAATGATCTCTTACCCTTGTGTTTTCGTGCCCCTCTCCTATAACATGATTTGGAGAAGTGAGATCAATCGTGATACTTGATCTACCATTTGCAAGTCCAAGGCCTAAAATCAAGCCAGTACTCATATATTCATAGATTAAGAAAATGAAAATTACACCTTGACAAAAAGAAGAAACACATACCAACATGCCCAAGTTGTAGCTCCAAATCTGCAGGCGCATGTAGACACAGATGGCGCAATGGCCAAGCACAATGTCCTGCCTGCAAAAGAATTAGCGCAATCTGTTACCTGAGACACGGGATATTCAGTGTTGCAATGCATCATAGGTCAACCTACGGCATTCATGCATATTCAGTGGGCTGGCTGCGAGACTCTCTTCCCCACAGTGCTGGATTAGAAGAGGTTTAAAAGCCTCACAGAGGATCAGAGAGGAGTGCTTACACAGCATTTGAGGGGCACTAGTCAAAGGCTTGTGCAGATTGATGCTGCTATACCCAACCACTGGATCATAGGGACCTTCCTAGAAAGGCTTCATCACTCGTGGTTTGGAGTTTTCTCCGGGACAGGTGTACCTCTTCAGGTTATGGGTCTCCCCACTCCGGGGGAGGACGATGCCCCAGTCTTGTTCCCTGTACAAGATGGATGGTATTTGGAGAAATGCGATGTGCAGGTTATCAACGAGGGCCCAGTGGTGTGTCTTGCGAGCATTGTTGGCAGAGCAGGGAAGTTCTTCTATATTGATCCCACAACAAGGATAATCACAGATGTTTGGGGCCTTTGGTTGTATCGCGGCCTCCCTATCAAGTATTTGCATTGGGATCCTAGTGAGTGGGTGTGGAGGGATGCTACCAACCTCATGAAAAGCATGCCTTTCTTCAGTTTTACTGTGTGGAACGCCAAGCATCTAGTTCTAGGACACGTTCAAAGATTCCCTACTCTTAGACCTCATTGGGAAGCTTATGGTATATGGTCTAAGAGTAGGCTTGTGGAACACCAAGCATCTAGTTCTAGGACACGTTCAAAGATTCCCTACACTTAGACCTCATTGGGAAGCTTATGGTATATGGTCTAAGAGTAGGCTTATGGCATCACACCTGACATTCAGAGGACATTTTGGAGGATGTAGTGGGACCCTTAAGAGAGGACACAGATATCCTCCTTTACTTGGCTTTATCTCCTTGGTGGCCTTGCCACAACCACTGGAGATTGGTTGTCGGTGTTAGCCTAGCATGCCCGAGATGTGTGGGAGCTTCAGAGACAGTTTACCATTCCTTATGAGAGTGCAGGGAAGCAAAGAGGATTTGGACTGAGATAGCACATCTCCTTGGAAGGATGAGGAAGAATGCTTACATATCTTTTGCTGCCATCATTTGGCTGACACAGTCAGGCCCACAGCTCAGGTATGAGGGGAACGTCATGGATCTAGTCATTATGATCGGTCACCGAGTTGCTCGGCAGTGCCGTCTTCAAGACATGCCATAGTCAAGATACGTCCCCCCAACACAAAGGTTGGACATTGAACAACGCGTGGGAGATTATCGCCAATACTGCAGCCTGGCACATTTGAAAGGCTAGATGCACTGAGGCCAACGAAGGTTTATGAGTCACAAAGCATTGGCAGGATTTGGAGTGATATCATCTATACAATCATGGCCACTTGGGCCAAAATCTAGGGATGTTGGAGGGCTGCGGAGAGAAAGCACAGCAAATTCATGAGTGTGGGATTATGGCATCTTTGTCACTCTCACTCATATGGGACCTTGTTGACAGCACAAGGTACTGGATTGGTTGAGATTTCCACCTTGTTTGGTTTACAGTCTCCCTCTTGTATATTTTTCGATACTTAATAGAAGTCTCTTTTCCAGGAAAAAGAAGAACTTCCCTTTACACACTACAATCAAATGGTCCTTTGGCCACCAAAAAACATCAATGCTCCTACAAGACAACAAGCGCATCTTGACCATACAACTCCCATAACCCAGGGAATCTCCACCATCCAAAAAGGATGGGTGCAGTACTGTCCCTTCAAATTTTATGTCTAGATACCCTTGACACACTAGTGGGTGGAAATCCCACATGGACTGTAGGACAAACAGTGCATCTTCAACAGGGAACTCATCACCCCGACAGGATGGGCACCATTTGTGCATATTTGTCATTTCCTGGCACAAGTAAAGATATTTCAGAGGTATGAAATCACTAAAACTGAACCTCTGGTAAAGGGCCATTTCTATGAGAATGATTTTTTTTTTTAATCTCTAGGCTTAGGCTTCGTGAAAGGGTGTGATAGGTAAACGTACAGTCCAATCCATAAGACATATGGTGTATAGCATTAGGCAAGCACAACCCTGCTGAGGCTATTGGTATATGTGATATCCCCTTTTTAAGTAGTATAACCAGTCATTCCAGAGGAGATTCAGCCACCTCTAATGTCCGTTTTCCTCATCCCTAATATTCTCTGTCATTTATTCAGTGACAGGATTAATGCCTTAAGTTCCATATTGCTCCGCTAAAACACTGCAGCATTCCTCTGCAAGGCATATGATATGAGTCGAATGTTGAAGCACATGCCTGGCATACATCATCCCTGACTGACCCTTAGTGATTAGAAGACAAGGGCACGTATGAGTTCAACCCAAAGTGTGCAAGTTTAGTAGGTTTTTTGGGGGCCAACATGCATGCAGGCAATGTAAAGACATCAGGTCTTTGTTTATAGGTGAGCACCATGGCCAAAAAACTCTGAGAGAGGAAACTCAAGCCATAGTAGGGGGTGATGATGAGGGCCACAAACCTGAGCGTCAGTTGGAGGACACGGCTGCGGTGGATGCGGGGGACACCTGAGGATTTCATCATCATCGTCATCAAGGATGATGACTTCCGGTCGTTCACTGCTTTTTGGCAGACCTCGCCTCATGGCTCTCTCTGGCATACTCCTGACTTCCCAAATACTGCAACTTACACTCCCTCTTCTTGGCAAAATATGAGAACCTGCAGGCGTCAGAAAAACTCATCTCAAAACATCGCCAAGAAAAAATCACAACGCCATTACGGGGCAAAAAAGAAAAAAAGAAACAGAGCCTTGGTTTTGCTTGCGTTAAATTCAACGAAGAAAAGAGACTGAAAACCCTAGTTATTCTGACATGGGAAACGCTAACTTCTGGTAGAAACTCTAAGAAAGCACCCTCTGCAGAAACAGTAGCGATGGAGTTGACAAAGTGCTATGGAGTTCTTCCTTATATAAGGTAGTCAGAAAACCGACTGTTGTGACCGACGTCCACCCGCTTTTGCCACCCAAGCACCAAACATAGCTCCTCTCACCAAGCATGGTTCCTTCTAATGCAGGTGGTATAAAGAGAATAATGAAAGCATGCATTGGAGGGGGGGAGAGAGAGACTAATATTGAGAAAGCCCGGAAAAAATTGGGCAAGGAGAAATACCAAGGTTAGGATGGGCTTTTAGTTGAATTCTTTATAGCCTTGGGGGACTCCTTGAAAGACTGGATATGGGCTACTTGTAAGAAGGCTTTTTCCTCAGGTGATTTAGGCAATGATCTAAGGGAAGGGATGATAAAGTTAATCCCCAAACAACCTGCTTGTACTCATTTTAACCACTGGAGGCCTATTACCTTACTCACAGTTATTTACAAGATCTTGGCAAAGGTCATAGCTCTAAGAATCATCCCAGCTCTACAAGAGGTGATCTCTAACAAACAATATGGATTCATTAAATGCAGATCTATCTATGATAATATATTTGCAGCAATGATAGGTAATGATATAGCTCAGAGGACAGGCCGGGAATGTGTTATCTTCCAACTAGATCTAGAGAAGACTTATGATAGAATACATTGGTCCTATGTGGCAACAGTGATAGAGAAGCTAGGTTTTGGTTACAAGATTGTTTCCTGTATTTATACTCTAATAGCTGGAGCACACTCTAAGTTGTCATTAAATGGGAGACTAGTTGGGGGGTTTGAAATCAAAAGATCTGTAAGACAAGGCTGTCCCCTAGCTCTGTTGTTGTTTGTTGTGGCCTCTCATCCTCTGCTAATAACTTTAGAAAATGCTAGTGAAAATTCTCTCTCACAAAAGGTGCGGAATAAAGGGGAAGCTAATGCAAGAAGACAACCTACAATAAAACCTATCTGGCATGCATCCATCAAGAAATCAAGATTCAATGACAACAAGCAAGAAGAGATAAGACAAGAGCTCACAAGTAAACTATTACAAGGGAATGATTGTGTATTACTTATTGTTAAAATTGATTGTGTATTACAAGGGAATGATTGTGTATTACTTATTGTTAAAATTGACTTGTGTACAAATGGCTAGTTTTCACACTAGGCCGACAAAACTTAAAAATGGTCTAGCCTCCATTGCAAGGGAATGATTGTGTATTGCTTATTATTAAAATTGACTTACGTACAAATGGCTAGTTTTCACGCTAGGTTGACAAAACTTAAAAATGGTCCAGCCTCTATTGCTTATTGTTAAAATTGACTTATGTACAAATGGCTAGTTTTCACACTAGGCTGACAAAACTTCAAAATGGTCCAGCCTCTTACTAATCTTAAGAAACTATTTACACTAAGTCTATAGACTTTCCTTATTTAACATTAAGCATGGGGGTAGGGCCACTTTATATTTTTTAGTGCCATGTTACAAAATCTAAGTGCCCATTCATAATAAGACAACTGGATCAAAAGCAAGCATGCAAAGTGTTGACATATGGCATTTTTAGAGAAGCATTTTGTCAATGCTCCACCCTCGTGATGTTTTTGGGGATGATGGATGTGCTCTCTTTGGAAGTTCAAGATTAGGTCCATTCATATGAGTTGTAGGAAAGAGCAAGAGGGGTACATGCAAGGCTGTGTCCTACTTTAGATCCAAAAAATCCACTACATATCATACTGCTAGATCATGTTCTCGCTTTGGTATGGAGCAAAGGAATGTAGATACACTATGTGCCATCGTTACCAGCATCACTGATTTGGTGATGACCATGATTCAACATACTACCACAGCTTTTGAAGCATGGCAAGTTCTAAAGAATCAGTACGAGACAAGAAATTAGACAAGAGATTCAAAACTGTAAGAATCATCTTGCAACAAAAAAGCATTTTGATGGAGAATCAAAAAAACAATTCATATCATAGATAAATAATCTACAAGATCAAATGGCGGCGATAGGGATCACTAAGACTAACAAGGAGCTCGCACATAAGTGCATGAGAGTGATGGTTTGGTGATCTCACTGATTACCTAGGTGCATGACTCGTCTCTTACTTTTGAGAAGTTTGGTGCAATGTTGGTGGAGGAGGAGATGATTTTAGGACATTTGGGTGTCACTATTTTATGCATGTTCCAGACTCATCCAAAACCGTGGCATTCCAACATCAAAAAGTGTATCTTGTTAGGGTACAATATGGATTCAAAGGGTTATCAACTATACGACCCTGAGACAAAGAAGATAAGTATCATTCCTGATGTGGTGTTTGAGGAACAACCTCATCAAGTGGAGGAGAGGGCTCCATCCACACTATCCTTCAACAAAGAAGTAGCCCAGCAGACACAACCACTAATGACAGAGCCAACCCCATAAGCGCTGGATTCTTCAAATGACGAAGAAGAGAAGCTTGCAACACCTCGTAAGGAGCCATATCCTAAATGGTTGAAGCAACTCTTGGATGGGAAAGCTTCGATGCGCAATCATAGAAAAGCCAGAAAGCTATTCTTGTCGCATATCTAAGAGAATAGAGGAGTAAAAGAGAGCCTCCACTCACAATATCGATATGGCCTTGATGGCTACTCAATAATGATAGTACAAGAGCCAACCAGCTTGAAGAAAGCATTAGCAGACTAGAGGGGGGACCATGGAGTTAGAATTTGACTTAATTTTAAGAAACCACACTTGGGATCTTATGGATCATTCTATAAAATAGAAGGTTGTTGATGTTAAAATATTGCATGTTCTTATGCTATCGTTGGAGGTCCTGTCAGCCTGTTTCTTCAACCGACCTACTTCATGCACAAGTATATAAGAGTTGCTCCCTTTTATTCATTCAATCATCTTACATTGCCCAATTTGCAGGCTCTTGTACTCTGTAACCTCAAGCTAATAAAGCTCTTGTTCTTGCTTGCAATCTTTCTCTCTCTCATGTTTATTTTCTTCCGCTTGTGAACATTCTTTCATGGTATCATACGCTTAGGCTTTGGCTGTTGCACAAAATCTGCTCTCTGTCTCTCTCCTTCTTCAACTATGCCTTGGGTTTTTTGCTTCCCTAGATTCTCCACGATGTAGGATACTTCAACAGTGGCTGCGTTTTCTTCATTAGCTGCGTTTTTTTTATCTACAAGCCCTCCTACTGCTATCGGCCACCCCCCAAGCTGTATTTTCTTCTACAGAGGCAAGTGGAGGAGTTCTCGCTGCAAATTTAGTAAGGGCATCAATTTTGTGGCAGGTTCTTGAAGGATATTTTTTGCCTGGCAAGTGGCACATCAGCTCTTCTCCCTCCAAGAACACCATATTGGGGAATATGGGAATTTCCCACAAGTTTGGGACACGTGGTCAAAAGTTTGGATTATCCATAACTTGAACACCACTAATCCAAAATGAGCACTTTAGATTCCATTTTTCAAGCGCTTTCCAACGATAGGTCATATGATAGGGTTTTGAGAAATTTACAAACATGTTATCCATGTCCCCTTTTTTAAGTATTCAAAAATGGGAATTGGGAAATTCCCAAATTCACTAATATGGTGTTCAAGATCCCCTCCCCCTTCTGGTAGGAGGTTCTCGGTGGTGTGTTTTGGGTTTCTTTTGCTATTGTCCAGCCTGCATCTTCATAGAGGGCTACTAGTCCCTAGTTGGATCCTATGGAAAGGTGCTTGAGAGAGCACGTGGATTGTAAGGAGGACAAGCTCAGTGGTTCAAACTGTGATCACTAGAAGCTACAGATGAAGGTCTGGTTCACACACAAGGGACTCTGGGAGATTGTTCAGGGCCACGAACGAAAGCCCGAACGCCCTACCAGCTCTAGGAAGTGGATTCAAGACCAGGAGGATGCCTTTCTCCTCGTAGAACTTTCAGCTTGGGAGAATCAAGACTCAAAAGCTCTCTCTGCACTTGTACGAGCCATCTCACCAGAGGTCTCCCCTGCCGTGCAAACATTGGATTGTGCTGCTTCTGTTTGGAGAAAGCTGACAGATCTATATGCACGGGACTCTACAACGCAGCCTGTCAACCTATTGGGTCAGCTCTTTTCTCTGGAGTTTACAGCAGGGACTTCCATGCAGTCGTTTGTGATGAAGGTTAAGGTAATCCATGACCAATTAGTGTCAAAGGGTACTGCCCTGACCTCTTCTCAGTTAGCTGCTCTCCTCCTCATCAGGTTTCCTGTAGATTATGACATGGTTTCCCAAGCTTTGCGGGTTCAGATCACAACACATTCCCTCGAGTTTGATGGTCTGTGTACTCTCCTCTTAGAAGAGGAATCCATCCTAGTTTCATAGGGGAAGTTGAAAGTTTCATCGTCTATTGGACCTGATCAGGCACTCGCAATGGTGCAAAAGAAAGTTCTGAGTCGATGTTACAAGTGTGGTAAGAAAGGCCACCTGTCAAGCCAAAGGACAAAGGCAAAGCCAAGGACAAGGGCAAGTCTTCAAAAAAGGGCAAAGACAAGTCATAGGACACTGACACAGACTCGTCTAGTGATAACCCCAGATCTCCCAAGGCCTTACAGACTGGAGAGAACATGACTGGTGTCCTGCTCTAATCCTAAGGGCATCCCCCCGCATGCTGTCTTCCAGAAATGGCTTGTGGGCGGGAGAGGGGGCTTTCAAAAGCTCTCTTATATTAAATCTGGAGCATGGGACCCATGTGTCAGAGTTCCAAGTATAAAGACAGGCAAGTTCAGTTGATGGTATGGATGAGTTCCAGAATCAACCAAGTTTCTTTCATGGTTCGGATGAGTTCCAGAACTATTGGTCACAGCAGAGACTATGGACAGGATGTTTTCCATGTTCATTGGTTTGAGGTTATTAGATGTGATGTGTTCACGATTCCACTTTGAGTCTGGAGCCAAGCAGATTTTCTTTTGCTCTTTATAGTGGCATTATGTTTTTTGAAGACAACAACATGTGCATTTTTCGAGGTGTACTTAGTACTGGCCATGCTGAGGTGTCCATGGTCGCACCTTCGTCATCAGTTTTCTTCTGACTTTTTTGCACACTTCAAGATGAAGAGGGGGTGTTAAAATATTGCATCTTCTTATGCTGTGGTGGAGGTCTTGTCGGCCTGTTTCTTCAGTGGACCTGCTTCATGCATAAGTATATAAGAGTTGCTCTCTTTTATTCATCATTCAATCATCTTACATTGCCCTATTTGCTGGCTCTTGTACTCTGTAATATCAAGCTAATAAAGCTCTTGTTCTGGATTGCAATCTTTCTCTCTCTCATGTTTAATTGCTTCCGCTTATGCACATTCTTTCAATTGACACCAAGTGGGTTTAAAAGGCTAAGTATAAGTCTGATGGTACATTGGACAAATACAAGATAGGGTTTTGCACAAGTCAAAGGGTTTGACTTTCAAGAGACGTTCCCTCCCCCTCCCCCCCGCAACTAGATTTACCACTATTCGTATAGTATTGTTGAGAAATGTGGTTCTATGGAGCACAAGAAAGGTAGGGAGTGAGTGGAAGCGACAAGAAACTAGCAACTAGCCACATGAGCAAGCAAGGATAATCCTGTATAAGCTAACAAAGCCAAATTGTACTCACCTCATAAAAAGGGGTCATTTTAAGGAGTGGAATGTGACGCACATCTCAAGTCTTTGTATGAGTAAAAGTCTTGATCTTGTAACCTAACTGAACTTGAGTCTAAATCTTAGTCAGCACACACTCATCACCATGGGTAATCGCATATATCACCCACCTTAGATTACTTATGTTTATCATGTTTAATTAGTATTATCATTAGAATAGGATTAGTATCACATTAGGAAGTTATTATCATTAGAATAGGATTAGTATCACATTAGGAAGTTATTTTGTTTAGGAGAGCTCCATCTCTGTTCTTTATCATGGTATAAGAGCTTAGGTCTAGCTCTCCTAGCTTAGTTTCAGCTCATAATGTTTGATTTAGTATCAATAGTAGTCTTCCATTGGCCATGAGGTTTAAGAAATTATTAGAGTTTTCTTTCAAAAACCTTGTACATTGTCTAGGGAAAGAAGAAAGAGAGAGATGCATCTTCATTAAATGACCAAATGGTGATAAGAGCTAAAGAGTGTATCCCAAAGGTTTTGTTTATAGGAATAACATCTATAGGAGAAGCTTTGTTTGCATTCTTCATAGGCAAAACAGCGAGGAGACTAACCGATAGAGCAACAACTCAAAGGTAGCCCACAAAGAAACCGTCTTCATCTATAGAGAGAAAGAGCACGGAGGAGGCGATAACAATCTATGGCCCAAGCAAAGAACACAATAAGGTGGTGTAGCAAGGCATAATCAGTGTGCAATCGACACTCAACAAAAAAAAAGTAGCATTTCATGTGGGGGTATGTGAGAAAGAGAGAAGTAGCAACAAAATTTAATGCATGTGCATCATATGTACTAAATGTGTATGTCTTAATGGCATCAACAAATGCTTCCACAATGACAAGATTATCATCAACAATAAAAACACCATCAAGAAAACTCTTTACAAAAGCAGCAACAAGTATAAGTGGCAATAATGATGAGGTCTATACCAAAGACACAATGAAGAAGACAATGCCAAAAGGTGGACACTCTAGAAAGCTAGGATCTCATCATTCGATAAGAAGAGAGAAGTGGAGTCAAGGTTATAGCAACCAAAGAGGCTACCACAACATCAACATCAAAGAAAGGAAGAGCAAGTCACCAACAACAAGCATAAGCAAGCAACAAAGAACTTCACTGTGTTCTATTCCAAATGTTGTAAAGGGGTCACCAAATGAGTAGACACCCATCTCATTATCCACATCTACCTTAAGTAGCATATGAATGCAGAGGTGTAGGAGTTGTAACCAAACCTGACCACCTGAGAGTAGTAATTTATGCACCCATGGGGGTACTAAAGTTGGAAACCTCGCATCCGACCACCTTGGAGTAGCCTAAGAATATGGCACACAGGATCCAACCACCTTGGAGTAGCCTAAGAATATGACACACACAAGAGGGGTGTTTAGAAATGCAATGCCATGCACAAGGAAGATAGGGAGTGAGTAGAAGTGACAACCAACTAGCCACATGAAAAAGCAAGGATAATCCCACATAAGCTAACAAGGAAAATTTATACACCTCATATAAAAGGGAGTCATTTAAAGAAATGGAATGTGAAGCACATCTCAAGTCTTTCTATGAGTACAAGTTCTGATCCTTGAGTCTAAATCTTAATTAGCACACACTCATGTCATCATGTGTAATCATAGATATCACCCACCTTAAATTAGTTATACTTATCGTGTTTTATTAGACTTATCATTACAATAGGATTAGTCTCTCATTAGGAAGTTATTTAATTTAGAAGAGCCCGATTTGTGCTTTTTAATAGTACTTACCTTGGCCGCTTATGGAGTGGCCAATAGCGCAAATGGATATGAAGCAAGTATTTTTAAATGGCCATCTCAAGGAGTGGCACAGTCACTCGGGTTTGAGATACCCAATTTAGAAAACAAAATGTACAGACTCCAAAAAGCATTCCCTTAGACATGGTACCAACAAATAGATGCTTTCTTTATAGGTATTCATTTTTTTAAATACCCATCAAATGTATATTTTCTATAAGAAAGACAGGTATATGATCATTTTTCTATATGTAGACGACCTTATTATGACGGAAACCATGAAGAGAAGAGCTAGCAAACACAAGAGATGTTGAGTTCAGAGTTTGATATGATAGGCGTTGGACTTATGTATTTCTATTTGGGGATAGAGGTCTGGCAAGAGTTAGATGGAATCTTCAGTTTTTGGTTAAAGTATGGAGTAGAAATTATGAAGGTATTTGACATGGCTGAGTGCAAGCCAATGGTTACATCCATGGAGGTTGATGCGAAGCTTTCTATTGAAGATGCTTCTCGACTAGTGGATATGAAGGAGTGCTTCTCAACTAGTGGATATGAAGGAGTACAAGAAATTGGTGGTGGGGAGTTTGATCTTCCTATGCAATACATGGTCTGACATCAAGTTTGCAGTTGGTGTGCTTATCAAGTTCTCAAATCAACCCCGAGAGAGCCATTGGAAGGGAATGATATGGGTGTAAAAATACATTAAAGATACCATTGGGTATGGCATCACTTATTACAAATCGAACAATTCCTTGACTGGATTTTGTGACTTAGATTATTGGACTAGAGATTGTGATAGTAGCAGATAATTAGTTTCTAGTTTACTGTTATCTTATTGGGTTTGGAATTAAATCCTGAATCAGAAACAAACAGCCAACAGTGACACTTTCTTCTGCAAAGGTTGAGTACAAGGTAGGATGCTTTGCTTCGTGTGAAGCAATCTGGTTGGGGTCTTAGGAGACATGTGTGTTGGAGTGACAATGTTGCCGTGCGACAATTAGAGTTGCATGGTTATTGCCAAGAACCGGATGTTTCATGCTTGTAAGCTAGGCTTGTGTAAAGAAAGTGGTTGGTGATGAAGTCGAGGAAGGCCGTGCCCTCCCCCTCTCTGTACAATAGCTTGAGACCTAGCTTACTTCACAATCACACTCTAGAACAAAACACATGATACTTCAGATTTTAGATATGCTTGAAAAGCAAACCTCTTGTAGAAATGCATTTTTTAGATCCAGTTGATGTAAGGACCAGTCAGTAGCAATGACTGCCTGCGCTTCTTTCAAGACAAACACATGGCCTGCATTCCAATATCACCAATCTTGTACACGTCTTGCCGCCCCGCAGCTACGCCCTTCTCCTCCGCAGCCGCCCGTTTCTCCTGCCTTGTCGCCGACAGCTCTGCTGCTCGCCAGCTTCATGCAGCACCGTCTTCTTCTCGCTACTGCAGCTACGGGTAAGGAACATGCCGACTAGGGGAAGTCCGTCACCTAATCTATAAGCTTGACATGCGCGTCATTGACAGGTTCAAGAAGAGGATGTCGACATGAACAAGCGATCCCTGGGTCCTTGGCAAGCTCACGCTGAGCATGAGTGTGTATTACAGTCGCCATTGCTCTGTGGAAGATTGAGACCACGTTGAAGTGTGCACTGTCATTGATGCGCCTGGCCATCGTGAGTTCATCAAGAACATGATTCCGGGGACATCACATGTTGATTGTGCGTTGATTCGATCACTGGTGGATTTGAAGATGGTATTTCCAACGATGGCCAGACCCGCCAGCATGCGCTCCTGGCTTGAAACAAAGGAATTGCTGCTGCAACAAGATCGAGGAGAAGGGGGCGGCAACTGTGTAGGCCTGGCCTGCGGGGGAGAAGGGGGGCATTGGGACGCAGGCTGCGAGGGGGTACGCGAGGGGGCCACGCCGCCAAAGAATAATATTATCATCATTGGGCGGGGCCGACGTCACATTTTTTTAAATAAACAAATAATTATTGGTTTTGACCTTTTGTTTTGTTTTTAAACTAATTTATTAATTAATGAATTGTTTTTTAGAAAAAAGAAAAGAAATAGGGTTTTTTTTGGGGAAAAAGAAACAATAATAAGAACGCGCGTGCAATTAGTGTGATTTGCACATGGGTGTAAGGGTGTGTGCACACATGCGTGTGTAAAGCTATGTGCACATGCAAATGGGTGTGCATGCATGGTGCAAATGGGAGGGCGGTGCACCTGCGTACTGAGACAAAGTGCAAATGTATGTATGTATGTGTGTGCACGTGCAGATGAATGTGCGAATGAAAGTGTGTGTGCACGTGTAGGTGTACATGTGAATTAATGTGCAAGTGAATATGCACACGTAGGGTGTGGCGCACATGTGGGTGCACATGCAAATAAAAGTGTGTAAGCACACACGAGCCGTTCGATGTGTGTGCATGTACGTGCCCAAAGGTGTGTACATGTGCAGTGTTTTTAGTTAAGTTTTGACATTTTGGGTTTTGTGCTTTTTTATCACTGTGTATGTGCTCATCAGCGGATGGTGAGGGGGCAAAGAATCGTTTGCCCATCCACTACAAGGGATCGGGCTCATACCCGCGCTCCTAGCCGCTAAAAATGACTTGTGGAAAAAAAGTAACGGGCCCGTGTATCAACGCGTGTATCATCGCGGCCAGAGACATGCGTGTAAAAGCGAGTGTATAGGAATAGTCAGACGCGCTAATACACGGGCATGCATTCTGTCAGTTTAGCTCCACTTAGACGCGCTGATAGGAGGGTGTATATACGCGTTTTGTCAGTTTAGCTGCGCTTATACACGCGTATTTCACAGATTATCCGCGTATATACACGCGACTTTTCCAGAGTCAACGCGTCTATACATGCGCATTTCACAGAGTATCCGCGTATATACACGCGACTTTTTGCAGAGTTGACGCGTCTATACACGCGAACAGAGAGCAAAAAAAAATCCAGAGAGTGCTATTTGGTACCTGAATGCTTTTCCAGCATTCCAGCACCCAATAACACTCTCTGGATTTTTTTTGGGTGCATTGGACCATCCACGAGGAAGATTTAAGACAAGAACGACATGAATGCATACATTGTCAATACACGATTCAAGACAGACATGAATGCAATACTATCGATTCACGATTCAATATTACTATCAAAATTTTATGTGTACACATATATACAAGAGAGTCCATATGTCGAAGTAGCCCATGGCTTCAGTTACAAAAATATATATACAACCACATCCTCAATATGGAATGTGATACTATAAGTCTGAGTACTACTCAGACCCAGATGATGACTCGGTGCTCCCTCCATGATCAGATGAGCTCACATCGGTCGGAATGTCTGATGAGTAGTGCTCACGTCCACCTGCTCATGTCCACCCTCTGCAGTGGCGGCGGGTGGATCATCAGTAGCTTGTGCCTATTCAAGTAATATATAGTATATAAGTATATATATATATGTAATTCAATAAACCAAAATCATTCATTTAGAGTTTTCAAGTACCTGTCGACCGTATGGTCTCATGGCCATCTCAAACTGCGCGTCCGTAATACGTCCCTCGACTCTGAAGATGGCCCACGTGTCACGTCTGCTATGCCGGCGAGCATACCCAGTATCGTGGGCTGTGGGTTTCCTCCCCGTAACCTGTCGTCGCTGTATCATAATCAACACAGTTAATGAATTAAGTAAACAATCAAAGAAAGTGGCAAGATACTTACGAACTCTGCCTCCCATGACTCAACGCCGCCAGATCCGAAATGCGAAGATCCAATGGTCTCCATCTGGATCTGTCGTGCCTCCACATGCTGCCTGCTCTTCACGCCACCCTCTGCTCGTTTCTTTGCCTCCTTCCACTCGCGTTTGTGCGCAATGGCAGGTTTCTCGGCAGGATAGCCACACGCAGCTACATTTAGCCCATCATCGTACGCGAGTTTCTTAAGGTGAGATCTTTTATTACTTAAGATCTCCCTTATTCGCGTCCTTCCCCATACATCCGAGAATGTCGCATGTGGGGGATTGGGGTACCGACTATGTACAGCATCTATCACCTCCGCAACTAATCGGCTATTTTGATCTTTAAATCTAATAAAACAATTTCTATACAAGTTTGATACTACCCCACGCATGTACTCCATTACCTCTTTCCCCCTCACATCCATCACTATCCCGCCCCTATCCGTCACATCATAGCAGATCACTCCCTCCACCTCTCTCATCTCCTCCTCATCCTCACTGTCTCCTCTAACTCTTCTCCCTCTATCTCCTCTAACTCTTCTCCCTCTATCTCCTCTCTCACCGTGCCCTACTACCTCCCCCACCAAAGCACCCGCCGCATCCTCCACTCCCACTCTTCCTATTGCTGCGGGTGGAGTCACGACGAGACTGGGGGATTGTCTACGTGACGGTGGCTGTGAGCCCTGACGTGACGGTGGCTCTGAGGGAGTACATGATGGTGGCTGTGAGCCCTGACGTGACGGTGCCTGGGAGGGTGTGCGTGAGTGTGTCTGGGACGGGGTATGTCTCCTCGGTGGGCGTGGAAGAGGAGAAGGTGCATGCTGTATCAACGGACTCGTAGGCATAGACGGCAGTGGAGTGATCTGGATACTCGCGGGCGGGTATAGATACCAGGCATGGAAGGAGGGGGATGGGCATACATGTACTCTGTAAGCTCAACTGGACCAGGATGGCGCCCAAAATGATTTAGCATCTCCATCAGCCAATTGCTGTACGCAAATGGATCGGATGAAGAACCTAGATCCATAAAGAATCTGCAAAAATAAAAGTATATACATGATTGCATCAAAGCACAAATGCAAGCTAGCACATATGATTTTGTGAAGGCAAGCCATATGCAGATGGGATTATCTCTCTGAAGAACCTAGATAGCAAGCATGGGTGAAACACAATTGCGTGTATAAACCCGTCAAAAAATGCGTGTATACACCCGTCAAAAAACGCGTGTATATGCCCGTGAAAGTCTATGCAGACAGCATACACGTAGGCATACACGTTCCTACACGCGGCTTGTGGAAAAAATTTTTTTGAAAGCGACCAACCTCCGACAAATCATACTTATAAAAAGCCCACTGTCGCCCACTATCACAATCGTTCAACCAGATGGCAACCAGAGAAGGAGAAGGACGGAAACAAATGCATAAAGGAAAGAGACAATAGCATAAACAAATGGAAGGAAAGAGACAAGACAAAGGACAAACTAACTCATCTCTGAAAAAGTGAGTCTTCTTTTTGGCTGGTTTTCTTCACCCGTGTGTGCTCCTTGTCTGCTCCTTGCACTTAGGTTTAGTGCTCTGTTGGAAGAGGCGGCGACGAAGGAGAGCAAATCTTGAGTTTGAAAATGTTTATTTGGAGAAGGCGGGTTATTTTTAGATATGGACAGGTCGTCGCGTGTAAAAGCGCGTGTATTTTTACGTTTAGAATAAATCAGCCGCGTTTATACACGCGATTTTTAGGCTGTAGCCGCGTTTATACACACGATTTTTAGAATTTAGCTGCGTTTATATACGTGAAGAAGAGGATATAGCCGCGTTGATACACACGATTTTTAGGATGTAGCCGCGTTGATACACGTGATTTTGAGGATATAGCCGCGTTATTACACGCATTTTTTATAGTGTAATTGAAAACTGATTATGATTTTGTGTTTACTCTTTTGTACATAGGATGTCATCAACCTCCTCAAGCAGTTCTGGTGAGGATGAGACAATGCATCATCGTAATCGCGATGTGTGGTTGGGACAAAGGATCGTGTATGTGTAATCGATGTCAAGGATGCATTGTACGAGCGCGTCGAATTACTGTGAATCACATCTCCATGTATGGAGAATGGAATCAAACAGGTTTAGAGGTGAGTAGTATTCAAATGATAGTATTCAAATGACTCATGGTATCCAAATTAAAGTAATGGAGTTGTAATATATATATACTCTAATTGAAGCAGGATGCAGTACCACATCCTAACATGGTGCCCTACGCGCGGCGAGAGCACGCAAAGCGTCGATGAGATGATGTTGGAGCTTCGGGATCTATTGTCAGAGATGAGTGGAAAAGGGATGACAATAGCCCTGCACCCCACGAAGTTGTTGAAGACGAAGTGTTTGATGA
This sequence comes from Cibotium barometz, assembly GCF_041138505.1. Lineage (NCBI taxonomy): Eukaryota > Viridiplantae > Streptophyta > Polypodiopsida > Cyatheales > Cibotiaceae > Cibotium > Cibotium barometz. The sequence goes on along the minus strand of NC_141081.1, from coordinate 40,234,759 downwards.
TATGGTGTGGTATCTTTTTAGGGATGATCCCAAAGGTATGGACGACGATGATATGGAACAAGAGCATCTTTACAAGGCTTCATCAACACCGGTTTTTAAGGGTGCACGTTCTCTATTTTACGTGCTTCACTTGAACTACTCAATATACAAACAGTTTATGGATGGAGCAATGCAAGCCTTGACGCATTATTGAAGTAAGCATTCTAACTTGCAAATTTGAATTAGTGGTTTAGGGTTTAGGGTTTAGGACTAATTGATGATATTGGATGCAGGCTATTATCAAACATGCTTCCAAAGGGAAATAGACTACCCACCTCAAGAGACATAGCGAGGCGCTATGTGACATCTCTTGGAGGATTGGATTATGATCGCATGTATACATGCATGCATCAATGATTGCATTCTCTTTCGTGGGATGCATAAGGAGGCTCGACATTGTCCCACTTGAGGTGAAGCAAGGTATAAAACAGATGTGAAGAGTTTTGATGTACCTCGTAAAGTCTTGCGGCGACACTTTTCTATAATTCCTCGCATCAAACACATGTTCAAGTGTAAATCCATAGCAGAGCTCATGTCATGGCATTCCTCACATCGATTGGATGATGGCATGTCGAGAATTCCCGCAGACACTCCTGCTTGGAAGCATATTGAAGATGAGTGGCCCAGCTTCAAAACAGAGCCCAAAAACTTGAGACTTGGCCTAGGTATGGATGGAGTGAATCCATTTGGTTTCAAAAGCACCACATACAGTGTGTGGCTAGTTGTGTTGGTGAATTACAACCTTCCACCATCAATGGCGATCAAGAAGGGACATCTTATGTTATCCCTTCTAATTCCAGGGAAACATAAAGTCAAGCATATGGATGTTTATCTCGAACCATTGATTGATGAGTTGGAGGAACTATGGAGAGGTGTTGCGGTGGTGGACATTAGTAGGTCTCCCTCCTCTTGACACGTTTATCTCGAACCATTGATTGATGAGTTGGAGGAACTATGGAGAGGTGTTGCGGTGGTGGACATTAGTAGGTCTCCCTCCTCTTGACACTTCGACTTAAAAGTAGTGTTGATGTGGACGATGCATGACTTTCTAGGATACATCGATTGTTCTAGTAAGAATTCTAATTACCTCCCTACTCTAATACTATTGGCTATATTAATTATAACTATTGACTTTATTATTCTAACTTTTATTTATATTTTAACAAGTTTGAAAACATCGGGTAAACATGCATGTCCTGTTTGTGGCCCTTTGTTAGTACATGAGTATGCTGACGATTTGTGTAAGACCATATTTGATAATCATCATCAATTTCTCCGGTCAGATCATCCTAAATATGTTGCTAGTAAGAGTAACATTCCTCCACAAACACTTCGTGCAAAAGATTGAAAGCGTATTTGGGAGTCTACAAATATTCTTTCTCCAGGTGGCATGAACAAGTATAGTAATGTTTTTCAATCTTGTTTTGTGTAGTCTCTAATTGGATTAAAGATCACATAGAGCAATCCCTTGTGTAGGTACTCCATTTTTTTCAGCTACCATATTGGACCCATCTTAAGATCAACCATCTTCTTGATCCCATGCACATCTTCAAGAATGTGGGATCTGGTATTTGGGAACATGTTATTGGTAAACAAGACAATGTTAGCGCACAGGAGGACTTGCGAGTCGCAGGACGTATGCGTCAAGCTTGGCCACGAGAGGAGGGTGGGCACGTTCGTCTTCTGCCTGCACCATGGATTATATCAAAGAAAGAGGAGAAACAGGTAAAGCAGGCCATCACCACTTTGCGTACTTCCACTGGATGCATGAGATCATTGAAGGGGGCCTTTACAACCACTAAGAAAAGAGGCGTTGAGCAACTATATGGGTTGAAGTCTCACGATTGGCACAAGATGCTCCAAGTAAGTGTTTTCTAAGTCTTGTACGTTGACATTAAATTTTGTAATGCCATAAACCATATATACATGTACTCTTATGTACGCAGTTCATACTACCTACTAGCATCGACTATTGTTCAAATAAGAGTTTGAAAAAATGTATTTATAAGATGGGCAGCTTGTGAGGTATGTAAAACCCATGTCAGATCACCCTTCATTATACCTTGCAAAATAAATGTGGGCATGAGGTATAACGTACTATTCATTTATTTTTCAGATATGTTAGTTCCAAAGCAATTGATCCAGCCACGTTGGATGATGTGCGTGTTATGGCAGTGGAGGTGGTTTGTTTGGTAGAGGAAAGTTTTTCGCGAACCATTCTCACAAGTCAACTACATCTCATTGTGCATTTAGTGGACAAAATTGCTTTATGTGGCACTGTGCATGCACGTTGGATGTTCTTCCTAGAGCACTTCATGAAGAGCTTAAAAGACTTTGTGAGGCAAAGTGCAAGGCCCGAAGGAAGCATGGCCGAGGATTGGTTGATACAAGAGTCTCTTGTATATATTTCAGAATTTCTTGGTCGGGTGGACAGCTCTTTGCCACGACTATGGAGCAATGAAGAGGACTTGAGGATGACCTCTATTGTGCCTCAAGAAAAAGCACAGAGTAAAGTAATTGACAGAACATTGATTGATGATCTCAATTTCACTTGCATCCTTAATAGTGATGTGATGAGCAGATGGGTTACAAGATATGAGAATGCAAAGACAAAAAGGCAAGCAAAAAGAGCTCTCTTTCGGAGGCAACATGGCTCTCGTAAGGCGTACCCTAAGCATCTAGCAACACTTCCGAATAATATCCATGTTGATTGGTTGCATGAGGAAATGGAGAGAGCAGAGAGAGCAACGAGGGGCTACATATCATGGTGGAAGAATGGGAGTATGCACGACGATGCATGTTAAAGGTACATAGAACTAATGTTTTGCATTAGTTGTAAGTGATTTGCTTTTAATATTTATTCACATTGCTTACACAAATATTGCTTCTATTTTGGTCCAGTGCACTATGTTCAATGCTATATGGTGTGAAGGCAAGCATTTTCGAACACAAAGAATTGATGAAAAGAGGAATACACAAGATTGCGGTGTCATTAGTAGCTTTGAGGGAGCTAATGGAAAAATGGATGATTATTGTGGCACAATCCGACATATTTAGGCTTCACTTTCGTCGCTTCTTTGTGTATGTTTTAGATGTCAAATGGCAAATGAACGTGGTGGAAAAAGGGCCTAATGCAATGATAAAATGCCATGCAAGTGGCTATGTAACTATTGACTCTACAACGTTTTGGCAAACAAAGAAAGATAGGCTCCTATTGCCACAACAATGTGAGCAGGTATGCATTTTTTTACTAATGTGTTTCATGTACATATTTATCTAAGCTCGCATACCCCTTGACTTTTGATATGCTGATTAATTACTGCAGTATGTGTATTTGCGCAGGTTATCTATCTGCCAATGGTGCATGACATTAAATGGTGGTACGTCATCCCTATTGCACCACGTTCCAAAGTGATATATAATACATTCACTGATATGGAGCATATGGAGGATGTAACAAGCCGCAATGAAGATGATGTCGAACATGCTAATAAAGATGTTGTGATCGATGATCAAGAAATAAGAGATGCTCATGATAATGAGGATGAGCATGCTATTTCTCATGATCATGAGAATGACCCTACCATTGAGGATGATGGTGATGTTGATGAGGATGATCAGGACATCGATACCATTATCAATGGACAGAATACCGATAGTGGAATAAATTTAATCGTAGCCTTACAAATTGATCAAATGGATATTGATGTTGATCGTTTGGCAAGGATGGATCTTATTGAAGATGAGATCCAACCCTAACCAATCCATCACTATATCGTTCTAAATTGATGACATTTCTATTGTATATGTTGTCTTTTAATTATCTCATGATTTATTTTTGAATATATTTCATTGTTGTAAATGCATGTAGTGGGATTGTGTAATGATATATACTGTAATGTACTACGAGATGGTTTAAAGAAAATAGTTTTTTATTTTGTAAAGGAATTTAGTTTTTCTAAATAAAGCGTGTATTGATGCGTGTATTGATGCATGTATAATTGCGTGTATATACACGTGCTTATACACGCACTGGTAAACGCGTTACTTAAAGTTTAATACACGCGAATTTAGATGCCAATATACACGCGCTCGATACTATTCAAATACATGCGCGACCATACATGCGCCCGTAACTTATCGCGTGTATGGCAGCAATGTCTTGTAGTGATCCACGTGAAAAGCTTGGATGCTACCATGCTCAGCTTTGCTGGTGGACTTTGGCTGTCACATCCCCTAGAGTTTGCCTTAGCCAGTCTTAAGCTTTAGTCACCACCCAACTGTCCGATCTTCTGGCCGCTCGGTCATCTCATTAGCCTGCCTAGCTCTATGACCATTTGGTGCTTCGATCGGTGTGTCCTCACCCCTAGACCCCGGATACACTTGCCGTCCACACTCTAACATTTGGGCTCCGCATCTGGTCGAGCTCTCACATGTGCCATTATATGCTATGTGACATTACCCCCCCACCCCCTTTAAGAATAGTTTTCGTCCATGAAAACAAACCGAGGCAAAGATTTGGTAAACATTCTTAGATGGTTCCTCTTTTTTAGTTGGTTCCATGTTGAGGCTTCCTCGGCCTCCTATCCTTCCACTTAGCATGCGCCTATCAATACATAGTATACCTCCTAATTTGATCTCTGAACCCAAGAATCATCTTTGATTCATGTGGACGTGATTGTGGCTCCAAGAACTCAACCAAATCTTAGGACGAACTATTTTGTCCCTCGGGTGGACCACTGTTTTTCACATTGTTAGGAAAAATCGGATAAACTAGAGAGCTCTATGGCAACTCAAGTTTATAGGCTATGCTACCATCTATAGCTCTACGACTATAGGAGACCTGATTGGAATCCATATATTAAAATAAATGGAGTAAATCCAATCACTAAATTTTTTAAATTAATCTAAGAAAATTTCAATATGGCAGGAACTCCTTCCAATTGGGTTGCTTGTTTGCTAACTCATACACAAAGCATATCCTCTAGCACTTGATTGACTTGACCATTAAGCTACAGATAGTTGGTCGTACTCATACTTAGAGTAGTTTCTAACTTTTTGAAGATTTCCCTTCAAAAGGACTATTGAACGTCCTATCTCTATCAGACACTATATCTACAGGTAGGCCATGTAGTTTGTAGAGATGTTTGATAAAGAGCTAGCAAGCTCAGATGTTCAGTTGGAATAAACTTGGTCATCTTGATCAACCTTACCCCTCTTTTTAAGAAGAGTTTTTTCCTGCAAAAATGGTTGAAAAACCTATAAACAAGTGTTTGTGTGTACACCATATAGTAATCTAAGCCCGTAACTTCCCTAAGTGAAACATAACACACGACATGTGTGTTTTCCTTAAGTACTATGATCCAGGAAACATACAGCAATAGTGTTTCATTTGGAAGCACTAGACCATAATTGTTAGTTTTACAACTATGAAAGATGTCAATGGAGCACAAAACACTACCAAGGCATTGAATAAAATCATGCCTTAATGTACCCTAGAAGTTCTCAAATTCTCAAAAAATTCACATCGTCGAATGTTCTCCAGCATTCGACAATTTCTTTGCATGTTGTATGACATCAAAGATGTTTACTTCTTGTTGCGGTTAGAAACCAAATGGAGTTTATTTCAACAAATTTATGCAACCATTCACTTGCTAATGATGTTGATTCTTGCATTCGATCCACCATAGCTCATCACTTTGCTTGGATTTTAACTTGGTATCAGACCCTACTTAGGATCCATCCAATTTATGAGCTTATTTATCTTACTAATCACCCTATTAATTAAGATTAAGAGATAATCACTTTTTTAAGTCTTTTTCAACAAGCTTTCTGCACCCCTAGCTAGTGGAGGGGCTTGATCTCCCTCCATTCTCAACATTAGGGCAAATGCTTCTAGAAAAACATAGCCACCTTGACCACAATTCAGCTCATTTAATCGGTGTCCAAATCGCTGCTCGTAGCTACCGATTTTTGCGAATCTGCCACCACGGCGCTTCATTTCTGGAGGAAAACTGAGATCTACACTCACATAGAAGGAATTGGTCTAATTCCTCTTGGCCCTAGGGGTTTTTCAAGGGTGCTTTACATGCTGGTGATCTGAGATTTGTGAAATTCCTCAAAAGGAGAAGTGGCATCAAGCTCTGCATCAAATTTGCAAGTGACTTTGGTAAAATAGATATTAAGCATTCAATGTTTGGTCAAATCTTTTGTTTCTTGGCTTGATCCTCTACTAGACTAACTGCTATTGATGCCTTTGAAAGGATTTGAGCTCATTTGAACTCTAAGCCACCAGATATGGCCTCCCCGCACACTCTATTTTCTACACATACAGGGGATTATTTCACTAATCATTGATTAATCAACATTAATCACTATATTTGGTACAATTGAGGGTTCAAATTTAGCATTGGGCATCTAATACAGATCCCTATCACTTTAGATTGTAGTTCGGAGATGGTTTGATACTCCAACCATTCAATACAGATCAGCTACACTTGGCTTTATGTAATTTTTGGTAAATTTATGCTAATAAATCTGTTGTAATCATCATTTAACACCATATTTGAGTTGTAAAAGGGTAGACACTGCCCTTGAATCTTGAATTGGATCAAGAGGTAAGACCCCCTTCACATCATCATGAGCACGTCATAAGAAATAACTAAATTCAATGGGAGCAGTTTCATACATGGCAAACAAAGACCATGTATTTGCTCATGAGGAAAAATCTATGGGAGCTGGTTGAGGGAAGAGATGAATGCCCAGAGGTGATTGGGGAGAATGAGTGGAAAAGAAGGAATGAGAAATCATTAGGACTCATTGCACTCAGTTTAAATGACAAAATCATTCACCACATCACAAAAGATGCATGGGATGAACTCAATAAATTATTTGGCACTCAAGCAAAAAATTCAAAGATGAATTTGCTAATGCAATTCTACAAACTTGATATGAAGGAAAGTCAACCTCTAACCACACACTTGAATAAATACAAAAGAATTAAGCAACATCTGGCAGCCACCATTGGTAAGAAGGTAGAGGATGATGAGGCACTAGCAGAGCTTCTAAAGAGTGTGGACAAAGGAGAATATGAAAACATTGTGGCTGTTACATTATTAGCCCTCTATGGTCTATTGGGGACGCACATCTGACCATTGTGCCATGCTTGCAATCAGTATCGTGAGTGATGTCATATTAAATACTACATTATAAGTGTGTTTAGCGTATGCTTTGTGGGTCTATGCTATATATGTTGTGATTGGGTGATGCCATGTGTACGCATGCTAGTGTTGTTGATATTGGTGTTTGATTGCCTCACCTAACATGTTGACTTGTTGAGTATAGGTGATGAGTACAAGGATGCCGAATGAGGCGTTGTACTTGTGCAAGGATCATCGAACGAGGTGTCGCACAGGCATGAGTGTGCAAGGGTCACCAAACGAGGTGTTGCACGTGCGAGGGTCATCGAAGGAGGTGTCGCGCGAATTTTGTCATGTGCGTGGACATTTACATCACCTCGATATTTATGAGTTAACTTCATTATTGTTGGTTGGCCGTGTGCCATTTATTTGTACTCATATATTTATGCACCCCGATGTGCACGGGTGTAGTGCGTGTGAACTAGACGTTCACTATTGTTTTTGGTACACACTAGATGTGTGTGAACATCCTCTAGAAGGACTGGTTATTTTTGTAAAAAGAGCCCTATTTTTGGCAAAAGCTTCACGATTGGCTCAAGGGCTATTTCAAGGGGAATACATGATTAAATACTCATGTGGTGCAAGGAGCCAGCACGCATGAGGGGGAGATTTAACCCAATCCTTGTTGATTGATGTGGTGATGTTTATTTTGCGCATAGTTTTCAAGTCTATGGTTTATCTTCCATGTTTATTTCCATGTCTATGTTTAAAATGTCTGAATCTTTTATTTGTTTTTGGAGTTGAATATTTATTCATGATTATTGTGTGAAATTTTGATACTTTGATTCTCTTTTGTGTGGCAAGTTCCTGACAGTGGCAACCTTAAAGAATGTACCAGAACTGAAGCTACATGAAATAGAAGGAGCTCTACTAGAGCAAGAGACCAAGGTTAAAGAGAAGAAAGGGGTGGACCCAACAATTGGAGAGGAAAAAGCATTCTTTACCCAAAGAGGATTCTCACGAGGACGAGGACAAGGAAGAGGAAGGGGAGGAGGAAGAACCTTCCATTGCCACAACTATGGGAAGCTAGGACACATGGCAAGAGATTGCTACAGCAAACCCAGTGAAGAAGGATCAACATCAGCAAACTTCATGCAGACTCCTAAAAGGAAGTGGAGTCAGATCATCTTTTTTCTAAGAGAGAAAGAGAGAGAAACCCCACAACCCAATGTAACCAACCCCAATAGAGTAAAACCACCTATGAGCTACCATGATGTAGGCCCTGTGGTAGATGTATGTGTGAGAACTTTAGTTAAGATTATGGGCACTTATAGTAAGCCTTAGACACACATAGAGAGAGAGAGAGTGTCAAGGACTATGAGTTAGGGACTTGAGGCACTGGTCGCGGGCTACTCCGTAAGAGGGAAACTTGGTATAGGGTCCATGTGTGCTAGGATTATTCACTTGAGGGGATGTGTTGAAATATACAAGTGAATGGGTGTGTGTGCGGGAACAAGCCCTTAGCAAGAGGCTGTAAAAGAGAGTGTAAATGAGTGGGTAGTAGTGAAAAGGTGAGAGGTATCTACTGGGAGAGACTAAAGGGTAGCATGAGAAGATCTAGGATGTGTGGAGATATTCTGGGAAAAGTGAAGAGGTGGAGAGAATCAAGAAAAAGGGTTCCCCCCAGATGTAGGGGACTCAAATCAAGGAGAAATTAGTGGGATTAGATGCTTGGCATCTTGTGGATGTAAATACTATAAGTTGAGCCATTGGACTAATGAGTATTTGCTGGTTTTTGAGTATCCATGCTTACATTAAGCAATGAGTTAATTACTCACTAATCTCATCTTAATTATCATCATCACTTGCTAATGATATTGTTGCTTGCATAGGCCAGGTTGTTTGGGAAGGCAAAGTGGAGAATAGGATCTACAAATTCTTAGCACTCTCTTCTCAGACAGGTACTTAGTTCAGTGATTTATGGCATTTCCATTTTGGCCACTTGAATGTGGATGCACTACTACAGCAAGATTTTTGAGACCAGATGGTGGATGGCTTATCAAATGTTGGTAGTAGGCAGGGACACTGTAGTTCTTGCATTTGTGGTAAGCAACACAAGGAATATTTTTCGAAACAAACTACTAGGTGGGCTTCGAAACCTTTGGAGTTAGTACACACTGACTTGTGTGGACGTATGTAGACCCCATCTTTAGGAGGTTCTTTGTACTTTATGGTGCTTGTGGATGATTGTAGCAAGTTTACATGGGTTTATTCAAGACTTTTCTCAGTTCAAGGAGTGGCATGTTATGGTGGATAAGGAGTCTCGATTGCAGGTGAAGACTCTTTAGGCTGACAAAGGAGGGGATCTTTCTTCTAATGCTTTTTGTGCAGTTTTGTGCAGAGCATGGCATCAAGTGGGAGCTGGCCAATATAGGATCGGATTTAGAGAATGGAGTAGTGGAGCATAATAACCGAACTGTGGTGGAGATGGCTAGGATGATGCTGGAGCATCGTGATCTTCCTCGTCCACTTTAGGGAGAGGCTAGGATGATGCTGGAGCATCGTGATCTTCCTCGTCCACTTTAGGGAGAGGCTATGGCTACGACTGTCCATACCCTCAATCGATCTCTGACGACTTTAGTACCTAAGATGACTCCATATGAGGCTTATTTTGGTAGGAAACCAAATGTCTTGAAGCTTGACTTGAAGCCCTAGAAGCTTGTATTTCTGAAGGCTACATATTATATGACCCAAAGCGGAATGAGGTTGTTGTCAGCATGGATGTTGTCTTTGATGAGCATGTTCTAGCTTCCCCTGTTGTGATGAGCCACCACTTCTTGGAGAACTGGATGAGTATGAGGATGATTCCTAGGCTATTGTTCCAGCTAGCCAACCTGAGTCAGATGTGGAGGTTGAGCCCAAGGTTGGAGACAAGCCGCAACAATAGTAGTAGGAGGCTCCGCTTTTGTTCGAGTACCGAAGTGGTTGTTGGACACCATTTGGGAGTCAGGTGTGTTACGGAGTATCCTTCCGAGTGGACCACAGAGGATGAACCTCAAAGACACCACAAAGTGCGTGATAAAAGTCAATCAGAGGAGCTGTTATAGGTGAACTATGCTTTCATGTCTCATATCATTCGAGACAAAGAGCCCACTTCCATTAAAAGTGTAACTTGGAGGAAAGAAATGCAAGTGTAACTTGCATGGCTTTCCTCCAAGTTACACTTTTAATGGAAGTGTAACTTGGAGGAAAGTGCATGATAAAAGTCAATCAGAGGAGCTGTTATAGGTGAACTATGCTTTCATGTCTCATATCATTCGAGACAAAGAGCCCACTTCCATTAAAAGTGTAACTTGGAGGAAAGCCATGCAAGTGTAACTTGAAGCCATTGAGAAGAACAACACTTGGGAGTTGTTTTCGAGGCCAACAAAACAGTCAGTCATCATTGGTGTTAAGTGGGTCTATAAGACCAAGTATACGTCCGATGGGTTGGTGGACAAGCACAAGGCCAGACTCTCAACTACTTGGCATCGACTTTGAGAATACCTTTGCACGGACATCAGGGATGACCACAATTTGGACAGTTGTTGCCTTTGCCTCTTCTTAGCGGTGGCCGGTAGTATTAGATGGATGTAAAATCTATGTTCCTTAATGGTGACTTATAGGAAGAGGTGTATGTTGAGCAACCTCTAGGCTTTGAGGTTCCGGGATCAAAGTGGATGGTTCACAGGTTACAAAAGGCCTTGTATGGTCTTAAGAAGGCTCGCAGGGCTTGGAATCAAAAGATTGATTCCTTCTTTCTACAAAAAGGTTTTCAGAGACTACTTGCAGATCCTAACTTGTATCTCTTTCGAGAACGCGGTATGGTCACTTGGATTATCCTTTATGTGGATGATCTTATTCTCACTGGCAATCATGTGCAGCACAGACGTGACAAAGGCTATCTTGTCAAAGGAGTTTGAGATGACCAACTTTGGCTTACTCCATTTTTTTTTTGGATTGGAGATTTGGCAGACCTAGAGCGGGTTTTTTGTTTCATAGTATTGGTATGTTCATGAGTTGCTGGAGACCTTTGGGATGGAGAACTGAAAGCCTATTTCTTCACCGATGAACCTGAATACCAAACTTACAGTTAATCCTTGTGAGTAGGTTGATGCCTCCTTGTATCAGAAGCCTGTTGGTTCATTGATTTGGTTGTTGAACACCAGATTGGACTTAAGCTTTCTAGTGGGGCTGTTGAGCTCATTCATGCAGACACCTTTGAAGACTCATTGGGATGAAAGATTGCAGATCTTGTGATATCTGCAGGTACAAAGGATCTTGGACTCTTCCATAACACTAGAGGGGGAATGATAGACTGAGTAAGAATCCAAGGTTGGAGTGACTCATATTGGGGAGGAGATCAAGACACGAGGAGATCTACATTAAGCTATGGATTTACCCTTGGCTTAGGAGCTATTTATTGGAGCAACAAGAGGTAGAAAACTATTGCCTTGTCTTCTACAAAGGTAGAGTACCGGGTTGCTTGTGGTGTTACTTGCAAGGCTCTGTGGTTGCGCAGGTTACTTAGCGAGATTGGGTTTCTACAGAAGGAATCCACAGTCATCCAATGCGATAACCAAAGCTATCAAAATGACTAATTTCCTAATGGGTAAAGGATTTTGGGACTATATCAAAGGAGATAGTGAGGAGACTTCAAAGTTATCTGAAGAGAATGCCACTCTAGTAGATATAAAAGCATTCAAGGGCTGGAACCAGGGTGCAAGTAAGGTCATGTATTGGCTTTCAATCAGTGTCACAGTCATAATGAGAGTACACATATAGGATGCCAAAACTCTAGCAGTTGCATGGCAGAATCTAGTGCAGAAATTCTAAACCAACACAAAGGCAAGGAAACTACAACTAAAACAAGAGTTACACACTGTGTAGAAGAAAAGCATGTCTATCAATGAGTATGCTTTAAAGATCAAGGGCATTGTTGAATCCCTTGGGTCTATCAATGTATCAGTGGAAGATAATGATTGAGTGAGCGTTTGTCTAAAAAATGGTCTTCGCAAAGGGTACAAGGTATTCAAGACCTCCTTAGCAGTCAAGGAGAATGTTTCGAACTTTCAGGACTTAGTGTCTATGCTGATCATAGAAGAAAAGTTTCTTGGGTGTGAGGACTCTTCTTCAGGTGTGCAAGTGTAAGAACCTCCCCGTATGATCTTATAATTATTCCCCTCTCTGAAATAAAAGAAAGATCTTGTTTTACCCTGTTTTGGCCTAGAGAGAAAAAATGTCTAGAGAGAGGTAATTCAAATTTGAGATATTTTTTGATATAAAAATCCTCCTAGTGTCTAAAATGGTTTCCCTTGAAACAAAAATTCAAAAAGAACTTTTCAATGTGCAAATTGAATTAATTAAAAATAGGTATAAAGGACCTTAGCCTAAGGGTCCAAATTTTCATAATTTTTTGAATTATGCTCCAATTAAGGTTCCTATGGACCAATAAGATTAATCCAAATGTAGGGAGTAGATAAATTGAAGAATAAAAGAAAATATTCCAAAAATGAGTAAATGCTCACATAAGATGAAGAGTTGACTAACGACAAGGTTTATTAGTTAAAAAAGAAGAGATATTTAGAGGAAATGATGCATTTTTGACACCTCGGTGTGGGAATCTCCCCTCATGAAGGAGGTGACTATTTCACATGTGTGGAGGAGTTTTAAACTCATAAATAATGAGATATTTTCATCTCTCCTCTCTCCTATTTCAACTAGATTCAAAAAGTAAGCTAAACTGACCCAAAAATGGTCAAAATTTGACCAAACTGATCAAAAAATGGTCAAAAATTGACCAAACTGATTTGAAAAATTCTAGAATCAGTTTGCTTGGTTAGAGGCTCATTTTTTCTATAAATGCAATGTTACTCTACTCCTACCCAGAGCCAATTACATTGAATTCACTTGATAATTCAATTGTTTTTGACTAAATGCTCTCCGAAAGACTTGGTGGCCACTCTTGATCCAAACAAGAGTAGAACCCTCAATCCCTCGAGCCGAAGGAAAGCTCACAAAACTCCATGTAGGCAAAAAATTCTACTTTTTAATTCAAATCTATGGTTTTCTCATTTCTTGCTTCTTCTTTTTAGTTGATTAAAGTGAATACAGATGTTATGCCTTGTTGAAAAGGCTACCCCGTTCTCTTCCTTAAGAATTCAGCCTTTCGTTATCCTAGATTGAGTAACAAATAAATTGATTGAATTTTTCTTATTGTTTACTCTCTAGAAAGTGAGAATTGAGTAGATTACAGTACTTTACTTCAAATTGGGATTAATTTTAAATTGATATTAGAATGTTAAAAATCAAGAAATGGTCAGCCATACAAAGGAGGTTATGGCATAATTTTCTTGAATTTTGTGGAAAATAAAGTTTATTTTTATGTTATTCTAAAAGAAAAATCCCCATGGTTTGTACATTCTAAAAGAAATATTTTATTTACTCCATGTGCATATTCAATTATGAATATGCATGGATATCATTGATATTAAATTATTAAAATTTAATTTCTATGTATCGGAAGATGCATAATAAAAAATTTTATTATAAAAGTGGTGTTTTTTATTGAATTTAATTTCTATGCATAGAAAGATGCATAATGGAAATTTTTGTTATAAAAGTGTTATTTTTCATTGAATTTAATTCTATGCATAGAAAGATGCATAATGGAAATTTTTATTATAAAAGTATTTTTTTCATTAAAATTGATTTATGCATAGAAAGATGCATAAAGGATTTATTTTTATTTCAAAAGCTTTATTCTCATTAAAATTGATTTTATGCATAGAAAGATGCATAAAGGATTTATGCATAGAAAGATGCATAAAGGATTCTCATTAAAATTGATTTTATGCATAGAAAGATGCATAAAGGATTTATTTTTCTTTCAAAAGCGTTATTCTCATTAAAATTGATTTTATGCATAGAAAGATGCATAAAGGATTTATTTTTATTTCAAAAGTATTATTCTCATTTAAATTGATTTTATGCCTAGAAACATGCATAAAGGATTTATTTTTATTTCAAAAATGTTATTCTCAATAAAATTGATTTTATGCTTAATTAGATGCATAAAAGGATTTTTATAAAAGTGTTATTCTCACTGAAGTTGATTTTTATGCATAAATAGATGCGTAAAGAATATTTTTATCAAAAATTAAAATTCTCTATGTTTAAATTCTATGAATAAATGTGATGTGATTCAGATAGATGTGAATGGATGGATGTGATGTGAATAGAGGTGAGGTGATTTGAGGTGAGTAGATGTGATGAGATGTGAATAGATGTGATGAGATGTGATGTGAATCAGATAGATATGAATGGATGGATGGATGTCATGTGAATAGAGGTGATGAGATGTGAGGTGAATAGATGTGATGTGAATAGAGGTGATGAGATGTGATGTGAATAGAGGTGATGAGATGTGAGGTGAATAGATGTGATGTGATGATGTGAATCAGATAGATGTGAATGGATGGATGGATGTGATGTGAATAGAGGTGATGAGATGTGAGGTGAATAGATGTGATATGAATTAGATAGATATAAATGCATGGATAGATGTGATGTGAATAGAGGTGATAAGATGTGAGGTGAATAGATGTGATGTGAATTAGATAGATGTATATGGATAGATGGATGTGATGTCAATAGAGGTGATGAGATGTGAGGTGAATAAATGTGATGTGAATGGATGTGATGTGAATAGAGGTGATGAGATGTGATGAGAATCAGATAAGTGTGAATGAATGGATGGGTGGTTGTGATGTGTGAATAGAGGTGATGAAATGTGAGGTGAGTAAATGTGATAAGATGTGATATGAATCAGATAGATGTGAATGAATGGATGAGATGTGGTGTCATGTAAATCGGGACGTAAATGAATGATATGGGATATGAGTGGATGATATGTGATGATAATGGATGTAAATGTATAAGTGAAGAATGGATATGAATGTATGTGTGAAAGAATTGATGTGAATGAGTATGTGAAAGAATGGATATAGATGTGTATGTGAAAGCATGTGATGTGATGGAAAGAGATGTGATGTGTCATAAATATATGTAGATGTGAATGTGATGGATATGAATGAATGTGAATGTGATGGGGATATGAATGAATGTGAATATGATGGATATGAATGAATGTGATGTGATGGGATGTGAATCGGGATAGATGTGAATGAATGAGATGTGAGGTAAAATAAATGAGATGTGACATGAGTGAATGTGGTGGTATGAATGGATGAGATGTGAATGAATGTGATGTGATGAGATGTGGATATGGATAGATGTGACTGAATGTGATGTGATGAGATGTGAATGAATGTGATGTGATGAGATGTGAATGAATGAATGTGATGTGATGAGATGTGGATATGGGTAGATGCGAGTGGATGAGATCCGATGCGAGTGAATGTGATGTGGTATGAATGGATGAGATGTGGATATGGGTAGATGCGAGTGGATGAGATGTGGATATGGGTAGATGCGAGTGGATGAGATCTGATGATGCGAATAGATGAGAAAAGATGTGATGAAATGGAAAATGATGTGATGAGAATGGAAATACACATGAAATAAATGAGAATTGATGTGGAATAATGTGGAAAGATAAGAGTTCATTATAGAAACTGTGACCTATTTTTAAATGGCTATTTTATGTCAAGAATGCTGGAAAGCATTTTGATCGTCTTGTGAATAAGGTTGTGGAGACCTAGAATGTTAAAGTTGCAACAGCTCTAACGGAGAGTCAATGGAGGAAGTCTCGCGTAGCAAGGTCAACCGAGGTCTTGACCAGCCTCAGTTCGATTAAAATGGTGAGCTTCCAATATGGTGGATGAGGGACCAAGGAAGCGGCCTATGAGTGAAGCACTAGGTCACCTGCAAAGGATCCTAGAGGGTGCTGACCATACGGTGCTCGGGCTCTGGGTCACCGACGATACCCATGTGTGCGTTGACGAAGATATTGGAACAAGGAGTAACAGTTGTTTTCTGAATTCGGGCATGGATCTCGTTGATTGACCTTGGTAGTCCTCAACGGATGAGTCCATGCCTCTTTTATATGGATCCATTGGTTGATCTTGCTGATCTTCAACGGAGATTTCATTTTGATATGTGAATATTTTGCCGATTACTATGAGCTAGGAACTATCGAAAAGGCCCCCTGAGTGGATAGGTGGTGAGCGTTCTGGTTTTGCCAATGATGCCATAGGTACATCGATGAAGGAATGATTGGAATTAAGGATTCAACCGGAGATTTTGAGCATTATGATCAGTGACTCTATGGTTTCATTAAATGATTATGTTAAAGATAGCTGGTTCTGTGAAAAAGGCAATTTCATATTGGGTGTGTAAGTGGTGTGACTAGTTTTAAGTTTGCATGAATATCTGGCTAGGGGGCCTGGGAACTCTTTTCCCTGGTACCCGAGACAAAGCCTAACCAAATTCTTAAGTGGATCCCATCACTACAATGGTTGGGTGGTTGGCTAACCCACGGGACTGGATGGGGTTAGGCTACTGAATTAAATCCCGGACAAAAATTGTTCTATGGAAAAGAATCAATAGCTGTGCCTCTCAATGAGGAAAAAAGCATTGGTCTCTATGATCCAAGTGCAATCTTTTTCCTAATCTAACTATGGGACTTACGGTTTCAGTCAGATTAGTTCAGTTATTTAAGGCTTTTGGTTATGTTAGAGTAAAATTTATCCTGGAGGAATCGCCCATGCTTTCCGGGCGAGGGAAGTTTTTCTGGGTTCGGTTTTGGAAGAACCGAGGGATTAGTCTCTTCTCCGGATATCTGTGGGTGAGGCCCCGAGTGAGGGACCCTGCCCATGCAAGAAGTGCTACTTCCACTGCCAGCACCCCTAAATTTGTTGTGCGGTGGGGATAATGATCTCACAACTGAGCAACTTGGCTAATGTGGATCAACCAAGAAACCAAAAATGTCAAAAATTTATGTAGCAGTAAAAGGTTATAATTGTGTGATAAAATTCATACAAATTGTTATTCAGATTGAAATTTATAAATTAGTAATTGGGTCTTCAGATGGAAGTACCGCAATTGCATAGAATCCCTGACTTGCTTGAGGCCTAGACATGATGGTATTTACCTTATAATTCCAAGGACCGTGACTACCCGTATATACCGAGGGTATAACTGTAGCTCTTTACCGGCTCTATATACGAGTAAATCTAAGACTTGAAATTATAAGCATAAATGTTATCCAGATGATGAATTCGAATGTGGTTGATATGATTTTTAAATTTTGGTTGAGAAGCGATGAGTTGATTTGGATTCTGATTAAAAATGATGACTCCTGGATTTTGGTTGAAATGTAATAAGCTGAGCAAAAATCACAATGAGGATAAATGGGATGAGTCCCTATGATGATGTTCATAATTGAAATGACGTTAATGACTTTAGCAAATCACCATGGGATTAGTGGATTGTGTTGACAGATTGCTGCTATTAACACTTGACCCAGTGGATCAAGTTAAGGGATGTCAAATTAAAAATCTGTATAATTGAAAATTCCCATGGACAGGACTGTTCAGATAGAAATTTCGATTAATGGACCATTATTGTGATAAGGATTTGAATGTTATGATCTAAGTGAATTGTTATCTGATGATGAGTTCTATATAAGGGATCTTTATCCTAGGATTCTATTGGGTTTACCAGACCATAAGGAACCCCAGAATCAGTTGGATCTTAAGGGAAAGAGTTCTCCTCTAATTTTGCGAGATGAGGACATCTAGTGTTTTTTAAGTGGGATAGGATGTAAGATTCCTCCCTCCGGCTTTTGAGGTGTGCATGTATAAGAACTTCCCCTTTTGATCTTATAATTATTCCCCTCTTTGAAATAAACGAAAGATCCTATTTTACCCAGTTTTGGCCTAGAGAGAGAAAATATCTAGAGGAAAGTAATTCAAAATAAAGATATTTTGGATATAAAAACCCTCCTTGTGTCTAAAATGGTTTCCCCTGAAACAAAAATTCAAAAAGAACTTTCCAATGTGCAAATTGAATTAATTAAAAATAGGTATAAAGGACCTTAGCCTAAGGATCCATATTTTCAAAAAATTTTGAATTATGCTCCAATTAAGGTTCCTATGGACCAATAAGATTAATCAAAATGTAGGGAGGAGATAAATTGAAGAATAAAAGAAAATCCCCTAAAAGTGAGTAAATGCTCACATAAGATGAAGAGTTGACTAAGGACAAGGTTTATTAGTTAAAAAAGCAGAGATATTTAGAGGAAATGATGTATTTAAGACACCTCAGTGTGGGGATCTCCCCTCATGAAGGAGGCGCCTATCTCACATGTCTGGAGGAGTTTTAAACTCATAAATAATGAGATATTTTCATCTCTCCTCTCTCCTGTTTCAACTAGATCCAAAAAGTAAGCTAAACTGACCCTAAAATGGTCAAAAAAGTACTAAATTGCTCTAGAAAATTCTAGAATCAGTTTGCTTGGTTAGAGGCTCATTTTTTCCTATAAATAGAAGCCTCCCCCTTTGTAAAAGGTTAATAGTGTTTATGCACTGTTACTCTACTCCTACTACCCAGAGCCAATTACATTGAATTCACTTGATAATTCAATTGTTTTTCACTAAATCCTCTCCAAAAGAATTGGTGGCCACTCTTGATCCAAACAAGAGTATAATCCTCAATCCCTCGAGCCAAAGGAAAGCTCACAAAACTCCATGTAAGCTAAAAATTCTACTTTTTAATTCAAATCTATGGTTTTCTCATTTCTTACTTCTTTTTTTAGTTGATTAAAGTGAATCTAGATGTTATACCTTGATGAAAAGGCTACCCCCTTCTCTTCCTTAAGAATTCAGCCTTTCTTTATTCTAGATTGAGTAACAAATAAATTGATTAAATTTTTCTTATTGTTTACTCTCTAGAAAGTGAGAATTGAGTAGATTAGAGTACTTTACTTCAAATTGGGATTAATTTTAAATTGATATTAGAATGTTAAAAATTAAAAAATGGTCAGCCATACAAAGGAGGTTATGGCAAAGTTTTCTTGAATTTTGTGGAAAATAGAGTTTATTTTTATGTTATTCTAAAAGAGTAATCCCCACGGTTTGTGCATTCTAAAAGAAATATTTTATTTACTCCATGTACATATTCCCTTATGAATATGCACGGATATCATTGGATATTAAAGTATTAAAATTTAATTTCTATGCATAGGAAGATACATAATGAAAATTTTTATTATAAAAGTGTTGTTTTCATTGAATTTAATTTCTATGCATAGAAAGATGCATAATGGAAATTTTTATTATAAAAGTGGTGTTTTTTATTGAATTTAATTTCTATGCATAGAAAGATGCATAATGGAAATTTTTATTATAAAAGTATTGTTTTCATTAAAATTTATTTATGCATAGAAAGATGCATAAAGGATTTATTTTTCTTTCAAAAGTGTTATTCTCATTAAAATTGATTCTATGCATAGAAAGATGCATAAAGGATTTATTTTTCTTTCAAAATTATTATTCTCATTAAAATTGATTCTATGCATAAAAAGATGCATAAAGGATTTATTTTTATTTCAAAAGTGTTATTCTCATAAAAATTGATTCTATGCATAGAAAGATGCATAAAGGATTTATTTTTATTTCAAAAGTGTTATTCTCATTAAAATTGATTCTATGCATACAAAGATGCATAAAGGGTTTTTTTTTCCTTTCAAAAGTGTTATTCTCATTAAAATTGATTTTATGCCTAGAAAGATACATAAAAGATTTAATTTTATTTCAAAAGTGTTTTTTTCTTAAAATTAAATTTATGCTTAAATAGGTGCATAAAAGGATTTTTATAAAAGTGTTATTCCCACTGAAGGTGATTTTTATGCATAAATAGATGCGTAAAGAATCTTTTTATCAAAAATTAGAATTATCTTAAGTTCTATGTTTAAATTCTATGAATAAATGTGAGGAGATGTGATGTGAATCAGAAAGATGTGAATGGATGAATGTGATGTGAATAGAGGTGATGAGATATGAGGTGAACAGATGTGATGAGATGTGATGTGAATCAGATAGATGTGTATGGATAGATGGATGTGATGTGAATAGAGGTGATGAGATTTGAGGTGAATAGATGTGATGAGATGTGATATGAATCAGATAGATGTAAATGGATGGATGGATGTTATGTGAATAGAGGTGATAAGATAAGAGGTGAATAGATGTGATGAGATGTGATATGAATGGATGGATGGAGTGATGTGAATAGAGGTGATGAGATGTGAGGTGAATAGATGTGATGAGATGTGATGTGAATGGATGGATGGATGTGATGTGAATAGAGGTGATGAGATGTGAGGTGAATAGATGTGATGAGATGTGATGTGAATCAGATAGATTTGAATGGATGGATGGATGTGATGTGAATTGAGGTGAATAGATGTGATGAGATGTGATGTGAATCAGATAGATTTGAATGGATGGATGGATGTGATGTGAATTGAGGTGATGAGATGTGATGTGAATCAGATAGATTTGAATGGATGGATGGATGTGATGTGAATTGAGGTGATGAGATGTGAGGTGAATAGATGTTGTAAGATTCCTCCCCCAGCCCCTCAAGATGTCTAGTTTCTCTCCCTGTAATCAATCCCCTTTTCAAAATAATAACAGATCTTGTTTCTATCTGTTTTGGCCTAGAGAGAGAAAATATTTTAGAGAGAGATAATTCACTTTCTAGATACCTTTGGATTGAAAAATATCCCTTCTTATTAAAATGATTTTCCTTGAAATAGAAATTTAAAAAGAACTTTTTAGTGTGCAATTGAAATAAATTGAAAATAGGTAAAAAGGACCTTAGCCTAAGGGTCCAGATTTTCTGAAAATTTTGGATTAAGGTTCCTATGGACCAATAAGATTAATCCAAATGTAGGGAGGAGATAAATTGAAGAATAAAAGAAAAATCTCCCAAAAATGAGTAAATACTCACATAAGATGAAGAGTTGACTAAGGACAAGGTTTATTAAATTTAAAAAAAGAGATATTTAAAGGAAATGATGCATTTTTGACACCTCAGTGTGGGGAATTCCCTCATGAAGGAGGCATCTATTTCCCATGTGTGAATGAGATTTAAACTCACAAATAATAAGATTTTTCATCTCTCCTCTCTCTTGTTTCCACTAGATCCAAAAAGTAAGCTAAACTGACCTAAAAATGGTCAAAAAGTGACCAAACTGATTTGGAAAGTTCTAGAATCAATTTGCTTGGTTAGAGGCTCATTTTTTCCTATAAATAGAAGCCTCCACCATTGTAAAAGTTTAATATTGTTTATGCACTGTTACTGTACTCCTCCTAAGAGTTAAATACATTGAATTCACTTGATAATTCAATTGTTTTTTACTAAATCTTCTCCAACAAAACTGGTGGCCACTCTTGCTGCAAACAAGAGTAGAACCCTCAATCCCTCAAGCCAAAGGAAAGTTTATAAACTCCATGTAAGCTTAATTCTTACTTATTGTGAATTTTAAATCTATGGTTTTCTTAAATTTTATGCTTTGAAAATGTTTGAATTAAAATCTGATGCTATGCCTTGATGGAAAGGTGACCCCCTTCTCTTCTTTACAATTTAGCCCTTCTTAATCCTAGAAAGTTTAATTAAATGATTGATTAAACTCTTTTCATTGTTTACTCTCTTAATTTTTAGAAAATGGAGTAGATTAGAGATATTAGAATTCAAATTGGATTAATTCAAGTCATAAATTGAACGTTAAAATTGAGAAATGGTCAGCCATACAAAGGAGGTTATGGCAAAATTTTCTTAAATTTTGTGGAGCTAAAGTTTATCATTAGGTTATTCTAAAAGAGTAATTCCTTTTGTTTGTGGATTCTAAAAGAATTATTTTTATTTCAAAAGTGTTATTCCCATTAATTTTGATTTTATGCATAGAAAGATGTATAAAAGAATTTATTTTTATTTCAAAAGAGTTATTCTCATTAATTTTTATTTCATGCATAGAAATATGCACAAAAGAATTTATTTTTATTTCAAAAGAGTTATTCTCATTAATTTTGCTTTTATGCATAGAAAGATGCACAAAGGAATTTATTTTTATTTCAAAAGATTTACTCTCATTAATTTTGATTTTATGGATAGAAAGATGCACAAAGGAATTTATTTTTATTTCAAAAGAGTTATTCTCATTAATTTTGATTTTATGCATAGAAATATGCACAAAGGAATTTATTTTTATTTCAAAAGAGTTACTCATTAATTTTGCTTTTATGCATAGAAAGATGCACAAAGGAATTTATTTTTATTTCAAAAGATTTACTCTCATTAATTTTGATTTTATGGATAGAAAGATGCACAAAGGAATTTATTTTTATTTCAAAAGAGTTATTCTCATTAATTTTGATTTTATGCATAGAAATATGCACAAAAGAATTTATTTTTATTTCAAAAGAGTTACTCATTAATTTTGCTTTTATGCATAGAAAGATGCATAAAGGAATTTATTTTTATTTCAAAAGAGTTATTCTCATTAATTTTTCTTTTATGCATAGAAAGATGCACAAAGGAATTTTTTTTAATTTGAAAAGAGTTGTTCTCATTAATTTTGATTTTATGCATAGAAAGATGCACAAAGGAATTTATTTTTATTTCAAAAGAGTTATTCTCATTAATTTTGATTTTATAAATAGAAAGATGCACAAAGGAATTTATTTTTATTTCAAAAGATTTATTCTCATTAATTTTGATTTTATGCATAGAAAGATGCACAAAGGAATTTATTTTTATTTCAAAAGACTTATTCTCATTAATTTTGATTTTATGGATAGAAAGATGCACAAAGGAATTTATTTTTATTTCAAAAGAGTTATTCTCATTAATTTTGATTTTATGCATAGAAATATGCACAAAGGAATTTATTTTTATTTCAAAAGAGTTACTCATTAATTTTGCTTTTATGCATAGAAAGATGCATAAAGGAATTTATTTTTATTTCAAAAGAGTTATTCTCATTAATTTTTCTTTTATGCATAGAAAGATGCACAAAGGAATTTTTTTTAATTTGAAAAGAGTTATTCTCATTAATTTTGATTTTATGCATAGAAAGATGCACAAAGGAATTTATTTTTTTTTCAAAAGAGTTATTCTCATTAATTTTGATTTTATGAATAGAAAGATGCACAAAGGAATTTATTTTTATTTCAAAAGATTTATTCTCATTAATTTTGATTTTATGCATAGAAAGATGCACAAAGATTTATTTTTATATCAAAAGTTTTATCCTCATTAAAATTGAATCAAAGATTTATTTTATTTCTAAAAGTGTTATTCTCATCCAATTTGATTTTATGCATAGAAAGATGCATAAAAGATTTATTTTTATTCCAAAAGTGTTATTCTCATCAAATTTGATTTTATGCATAAAAGATTTATTTTTATTCCAAAAGTGTTATTCTCATCAAAATTGATTTTATGCATAGAAAGATGCATAAAGGATTTATTTTTATTCCAAAAGTGTTAATTTCATTAAAATTAATTTTATGCATAGAAAGATGCATAAAGGATTTATTTTTATTTTAAAAGTGTTATTTTCCTTAAAATTGAATTTATGCATCAATAGATGCATAAAAGGATTTTGTTAAAAGTGTTATTCCCACTGAAGTTGATTTAATGCACAAATAGATGCGTAAAGAATCTTTATATCAAAAATTAAAAATCCCCTAAATTTTATGTTTAAACGAATGTGATGAGAATCAGATAGATGAGAATGAATGGATGGATGGATGTGATATGAATAGAAGTGATGAGAATGTGACGTGGATAAATGTGATGAGATGCGATGTGAATCAGATAAATGTGAATGAATGAATGGATGAGATGTGATGTTATATGAATCAGAATGTAAATGAATGATATGGGATGTGAGTGAATGTATGTGATGATAATGAATGTGAATGTGTATGTGAGGAATGGATGTGAATGTGTATGTGAGGAATGGATGTGAATGAGTATGTGAAAGAATGAATCGGGATGAATGTGAAAGAACGGATATAGATGTGTACGTGAAAGAATGTGATGTGATGTGACATGAATATATGTGGATGTGAAGTGATAGATATGAATGTATGGATAGATATGAGTAGTCGTACATGTGAACGATTGGATGGATGTGGATGAATGAGATGAGATGTGTATGAATGAGATATGATGTGGATAGAAGTGATGTGATATAATGGTGATGAGAATGAATGTGATGGATATGAATGAATGTGATGTGGATAGAAGTGATGTGATATAATGGTGAATGTGAATGTGATGTGGATAGAAGTGATGTGATATAATGGTGATGAGAATAAATGTGATGGATATGAATGAATGTGAATGTAATGGATATGAATGAATGTGAATGTGATGGATATGAATGAATGAATGTGAGGTGATGAGATGTGGATATGGGTAGATGCGAGTGGATGAGATCTGATGAGGATAAATTGAGGAAAGATGTGATGAGATGAAAATGATGTGATTGGATGAGAATAGGAATACTTGTGAAATGGTTGTGGAATTAAATAATGTGGTTGATGTGGAACAATGTGGAAAGACGAGAGTTCATTATAGAAACTGTATTTATGACCTATTTTTTAATGAATGTTTTATGTCAAGAATGCTGGGGAACCATTTTGTGACAGTCTTATGAATGAGGTTGTGAAGACCTAATCTAATAAGTTGCAACAGCTGATAGAGAGTCAATGGAGGATGTCTCGCGTAGCAAGGTCGATCGAGGTCTTTACCAGCCTTGGTTCGATTAACATGGTGAGCTTGCGATACGGTGGATGAGGGACCAAGGAAGCGGCCTATGAGTGAAGCGCTAGGTCACCTCCTGCAAAGTATCCTAGGGAGGGTGCTGACCATATGGTCCTCGGGCTGCTCTGGGTCACCAAGGATACCCACATGTGCATCGTGGAAGATATTGGAACAAGGAGTAACAGTTGTTTTCTGAATTCATGCATGGATCTAGTTGTTTGACCTTGTTGGTCCTTAACGGTTGAGTCCATGGCCCCTTTATATGGATCCATTGGTTGATCTTGCTGATCTTCAACAGAGTTTCCATTTTGATATGTGAATATATTGTCGGTTACTTTGAGCTACGAACTATCGAAAAGGCCCCTGAGTGGACAGGTGGTGAGCGTTCTGGTTGCCAATGATGCCATAGGTACACCGATGAAGGAATTATTGGAAATAAGGATTTAATCGGAGATTTTGAGGATTATGATTAGTGACTCAATGGTTTCATTAAATGATTATTTTTAAAGATAGCTGATTCTGTAAAAAAGGCAATTTCATGTTGGGTGTGTAAGTGGTGTGACTAGTTTTAAGTTTGCATGAATATCCGGTTAGGGGGCCTGGGAAGTCTTTTCCCTAGTACCCGGGACAAAACCTAAGCAAATTCTTAATTGGATCCCATCACTATAGTGGTTGGATAGTTGGCTAACCCATGGGACTGTAGGCTGGACTGATGGATCCCTAAATTGAGACTCAATTCTGTTATGGTACGATAGATGAAGTAAATCCCGGACCAAAATTGTTCTATGGAAAAGAATCAACGGTTGTGCCTCTCAATGAGGAAAAAAGCATTGGTTTCTATGATCCAAGTGCAATCTTTTCCCTGATCTGACTATGGCACTTACGGGTTTGGTCAGATCAGTTCTGTTAGATAAGGCTTTTGAGATGATATTAGAGAAAAGTTATCCTAGAGGAATCGCCCATGCTTTTCGAGGCAAGGGAAGTTTTTTTGGGTTCGTTGATTTTGGAAGAACCGATAGATTAGTCTCTTGTCTGGATATCCGTGGGCAAGGCCTCAAGTGTTGGACCCTGCCCTGTGCAAGAAGTGCGACTTCTATTGCTAGCACCCCTGAGTTCGTTGCGCGGTGGGGACAGGGATCTTACAACTAGTATCAGAGAAAATTTGGCTAATGTGGATCAACCAAGAAGCCAAAAATGTCAAAAATTTATGAAGAAGCAGTAAAAGGTTGTAATTGTGTGATAAAATTCATACAAATTGTTATTCAGACTGAAATTCATAAATTGATAATTGGGTCTTTAGATGGAAGTACTACAATTATATGGAATCCCTGACTTGCTTGAGGCCTAGATATGATGGTATTTACCTTATAGTTCCAGGGACCGTGACTACCCATATATACCGAGGGTATAACTATAGCTCTTTACTCGCAGTATATACGAGTAAATATAAGATCTTGAAATTAGAAGCTAAAATACTATCCAGGATGATGAATTTGAATGTGGTTGATATGATTTTAAAATTTTGATTGAAAAATGCTGAGTTGAATTGGATTCTGATTGAAAAATGTTGATTCTTAAATTTTTGGTTGAAAAGCGGTAAACTGAGCAAAACCACAATGATGAGGATGAATGGGACGAGTCCCTGTGTTGATGTTCGTAACTAGAATAACGATAATGACTTCTGCAAATCACTATGAGATTAGTGGATTGTGCTGACAAATTGCTACTGTTAACTCTTGACCCAGTGGATCAAGTTAAGGGATGACAAATTAAAAATCTATAAAATTGAAATCCCCCATGGAAATTTCGGTCTAATAGACCATTATTGTGTTAAAGATATGAATGATATGTTGTGAATGAATTGTTATATCTGATAATGCGAGTATCTTTATCCCATGATATGTTCTGAATGAATTGTTATATCTCATAATGCGAGTATCTGATAATGTGAGTATCTGGATAATGCGAGTATCTGATAATGCGAGTATATTTATCCCACGATTCTATGGGGAGTCAACCTATCTAAAGAACCCCAGAATCAGATGAATCAAAAATCGGATTTGAATCATACATAAAGGGACTTAACAAGATTCTTCGTATTGATAGGAACATGGATCAAGGTCATCGTGGTAGAAATGATAACCGCTAACTCGATGAGGAAGAGATCAACTTGGATGTTCATAAAACTCTTCATAGTTCACAGCTTTTCAAGGGTGAAGGGAAAAACTTGAGTGAGGCTATGGAGAAGTGGATCAAAGCAATGGAAGAGTACTTTGATGTCACCAGGTATAATGAGAAGAGCAAAATGGCTCTTGCAAGGTTGAAGATAGTAGAAACAGCCAAAGTGGCATGGAGAAACCACTCTGAGACAAACCGTCTGGATCCGAATACCCAGACATGGAATGATCTCAAAATTTACCTAAGGACGAGGTTCTGTCCTCCTGGTTTTTTGGAAACAAAGATGAACGAATTCTTGGAGCTAACCCAGGGAAGCAAAACTATTGAAGTATATCACCAAGTGTTCGCTCTCCTCCTCAAATACTCGCCACCACTGAATGAAGAATAGCTGATGGCTAGGTTCATTCGGGGACTGAACGAACCTTTGAATATTTTGATGAAGAATGCCAAGCCAGTTTTTCCATGGCGAAGTAGTGCGGATGGCGAAGGATTTTTCCAAGGCTTTTGATGTCAAGGTCGTTCCACCAAAGCGAGCACCATCACCTTTCAAAAGGTTTTTAGTTCCAGAAGGTGATTCCAACCTTCCACCGCCTAAGAGATATCAATGTTAAGCCCAGGATATGGGAAGTTTTAGAATGGAAGAAATGTCCTTTTCCCGAAACTCAATCCCCTTGGAATTCAACTTCAGAAGTTCCACCCTTGAACAAGGGAAAGAAATGCTATAACTGTCAAGGATTTGGACATCGCAGTATGGATTGCCCAACTCCTTTTGGATCAAGGTTTTTAGGGCAGAGAAATCAGGGATCAAGATTCCACACTCTAGCTCCTTCCTTCCAGAGTAATCAGGTTTCTATTCGCCAAAATCAGGAAAATCCCAAAGGTAGATCCTCTAGCCAACCCGCAGTTTCAAAAACCAAAGTAATGCAAGACCTTTGCCTTAGAATAGGGGAAGTCAAAGAGAGTTGTTCCCAAATCGACCATCCACTTCCAATTCAATAACACTGGAAGTGATTGAAGAAGAAGAAGAAGATGAAAGAGATCATACTCCACCTGCGAGATGAGGACATCTCGCGTTTTTTAAGTGGGGTAGGATGTAAGATTCCTCCCCCAATCCCTCAAGATGTCCAGTTTCTCTCCCTGTAATCAATCCCCTTTTCAAAATAATAACAGATCTTGTTTCTACCTGTTTTGGCCTAGAGAGAGAAAATATTCTAGAGAGAGATAATTAAGTTTCTAGATATCTTTGGATGGAAAAATAGCCCTTCTTATTAAAATGATTTCCCTTGAAATAGAAATTCAAGAAGAACTTTGCAGTGTGCAATTGGAATAAATTGAAAATAGGTAAAAGGACCTTAGCCTGAGGGTCCATATTTTCTAAAATTTTTGGATTAAGGTTCCTATGGACCAATAAGATTAATCCAAATGTAGGGAGGAGATAAATTGAAAAATAAAAGAAAAATCTCCCAAAAATGAGTAAATACTCACATAAGATGAAGAGTTGACTAAGAATAAGGTTTATTACTTTTAAAAAAAGAGATATTTAGAGGAAATGATGCATTTTTTACACCTCGGTGTGGGGAATTCCCCTCATGAAGGAGGCACCTATTTCACATGTGTGGATAAGTTTTAAACTCACAAATAATGAGATTTTTCATCTCTCCTCTCTCCTGTTCCAACTAGATCCAAAAAGTAAGCTAAACTGACCTAAAAATGGCCAAAAAGTGACCAAACTGATCTGAAAAATTCTAGAATCAGTTTTCTTGTTAGAGGCTCATGTTTTCCTATAAATAGAAGCCTCCCCCTTGTAAAAGGTTAATAGTGTTTATGCACTGTTACTGTACTCCTCCCCAGAGTCAAATACATTGAATTCACTTGATAATTCAATTGTTTTTTACTAAATCCTCTCCAAAAGAACTGGTGGCCACTCTTGCTACAAACAAGAGTAGAACCCTCAATCCCTCAAGCCAAAGGAAAGCTTACAAACTCCATGGAATCTTAATTCTTACTTATTTGTGAATTTTAAATCTATGGTTTTCTTAAATTTTATGCTTTGAAAATGTTTAAATTAAAATCCAATGCTATGCCTTGATGGAAAGCCCACCCCGTTCTTTTCTTTACAATTTAGTCCTTCTTAATCCTAGAATGTTTAATCAAATGATTGATTAAATTTTTTTCATTATTTACTCTCTTAATTTTTAAAAAATGGAGCATATTAGAGATATTAGAATTCAAATTGGATTAATCCAAGTCATAAATTGAACATTAAAATTGAGAAATGGTCAGCCATACAAAGGAGGTTATGGCAAAATTTTCTTAAATTTTGTGGAACTAAAATTTATCATTAGGTTATTATAAAAGAGTAATTCCTTCCATTTTTGCATTCTAAAAGAATTATTTTTATTTCAAAAGTGTTATTCTCATTAATTTTGATTTCATGCATAGAAAGATGCACAAAGGAATTTATTTTTATTTCAAAAGAGTTATTCTCATTAATTTTGCTTTTATGCATAGAAAGATGCACAAAGGAATTTATTTTTATTTCAAAAGTGTTATTCTCATTAATTTTGATTTTATGCATAGAAAGATGCACAAAAGAATTTATTTTTATTTCAAAAGAGTTATTCTCATTAATTTTGATTTTATGCATAGAAAGATGCACAAAGGAATTTATTTTTATTTCAAAAGAGTTATTCTCATTAATTTTGATTTTATGCATAGAAAGATGCACAAAGGAATTTATTTTTATTTCAAAAGAGTTATTCTGATTAATTTTGATTTTATGCATATAAAGATGCACAAAGGAATTTATTTTTATTTCAAAAGAGTTATTCTCGTTAATTTTGATTTTATGCATAGAAAGATGCATAAAGGAATTTATTTTTATATCAAAAGTTTTATTCTCATCAAAATTGAATTTATGCATAGAAAGATGCATAAAAGATTTATTTTTATTCCAAAAGTGTTATTCTCATGAAATTTAATTTTATACATAGAAAGATGCATAAAATATTTATTTTTATTTCAAAAATGTTATTCTCATAAAATTTGATTTTATGCATAGAAAGATGCATAAAGCATTTTTTTAATTCCAAAAGTGTTATTCTCATCAAAATTGATTTTATGCATAGAAAGATACATAAAGGATTTATTTTTATTCCAAAAGTGTTATTCTCATCAAAATTGATTTTATGCATAGAAAGATGCATAAAGGATTTATTTTTATTCCAAAAGTGTTAATTCCATTAAAATTGATTTTATGCATAGAAAGATGCATAAAGGATTTATTTTTATTTTAAGTGTTATTTTCCTTAAAATTGAATTTATGCAAAATAGATGCATAAAAGGATTTTGTTAAAAGTGTTATTCCCACTAAAGTTGATTTTATGCACAAATAGATGCATAAAGAATCTTTATATCAAAAATTAGAATTCTCTTAAATTCTATGTTTAAACAAATGTGATGAGAATAGATGTGATGAGATGTGATGAGAATCAGATAGATGTGAATGAGTGGATGGATGGATATGATATGAATAGAAGTGATGAGAATGTGATGTGGATAGATGTGATGAGATGTGATGTGAATCAGATAGATGGGAATGAATGGATGGATGTATGTGATGTGAATAGAGGTGATGAGAATGTGATAGATGTGATGAGATGCGATGTGAATCAGATAAATGTAAATGAATGGATGAGATGTGATGTCATGTGAATCAGAATGTAAATGAATGGATATGATATGAATAGAAGTGATGAGAATGTGATGTGGATAGATGTGATGAGATGTGATGTGAATAAGATAGATGGGAATGAATGGATGGATGTATGTGATGTGAATAGAGGTGATGAGAATGTGATAGATGTGATGAGATACGATGTGAATCAGATAAATGTGAATGAATGGATGAGATGTGATGTCATGTGAATCAGAATGTAAATGAATGATATGGGATGTGAGTAAATGTATGTGAGGAATAGATGTGAATGAGTATGTGAAAGAATAGATGTGAATGAGTATGTGAAAGAATGTATGTGAGTGAATGTATGTGATGATAATGAATGTGAATGTGTATGATAATGAATGTGAATGTGTATGTGATGATAATGAATGTGAATGTGTATGTGAGGAATAGATGTGAATGAGTATGTGAAAGAATAGATGTGAATGTGTATGTGAGGAATAGATGTGAATGAGTATGTGAAAGAATGGATGTGGATGTATGTGAAAGAACAGATATAGATATGTACGTGAAAGAATGTGATGTGATGTGACATGAAATATATGTGGATGATATGAATGTATGGATAGATATGAGTAGTCGTACATGTGAACGATTGGATGGATGTGTATGAATGAGATATGATGTGGATAGAAGTGATGTGATATAATGGTGATGATAATGAATGTGATGGATATGAATGAATATGAATGTGATGGATATGAATGAATGTGATGTGTGATGAGATGTGGATATGGGTAGATGCGAGTGGATGAGATCTGATGAGGATAAATTGAGGAAAGATGTGATGAGATGAAAATGATGTGATTGGATGAGAATAGGAATACTTGTGAAATGATTGTGATGAGATGTGATGTGATTGGATGAGAATAGGAATACTTGTGAAGTGATTGTGGATTTAAATAATTTGGTTGATGTGGAACAATGTTTTATGTCAAGAATGCTGGGGAAGCATTTTGACCGTCTTATGAATGAGGTTGTGGAGACCTAATCTAATAAGTTGCAATAGCTGACAGAGAGTCAATGGAGGACATCTCGCGTAGCAAGGTCAACCTCGGTTTGATTAAAATGATGAGCTTCCAGTACGGTGGATGAGGGACCAAGGAAGCGGCCTATGAGTGAAGCGCTAGGTCACCTCCTGTGCGAAGGATCCTAGGGAGGGTGCTAACCATACGATGCCCAGGCTCTGGGTCGCCGATGATACTATCGAATATATTGCCGGTTACTATGAGCTAGGAACTATCAAAAAGGCCCCTGAGTGGACAGGTAGTGAGCGTTCTGGTTGCCAATGATGCCATAGGTACACCGATGAAGGAATGATTGGAAATAAGGATTTAACTGGAGATTTTACAGATTAGGATCAGTGAGACTGAATGGTTTAAATAAATTATTGTTTTTAAAGATAGCTGATTTTATGAAAAAGGCAATTTCATATTGGGTGTGTAAGTGGTGTGACTAGTTTTAAGTTTGCATGAATATCTGGTTAGGGGGCTTGGGAACTCTTTTCCCTGGTACCCGGGACAAAACCTAACCAAATTCCTAATTGGATCCCATCACTATAGTGGTTGGGCGGTTGGCTAACCCATGGGACTGGATGGGGTGGACTGATGGATCCCTAAATTGAGACTCAATTCTGTTATGGTACGATAGATGAAGTAAATCTCAGACAAAAATTGTTCTATGGAAAAGAATCAACGGCTGTGCCTCTAAATGAGGAAAAAAGCATTGGTCTCTATGATCCAAGTGCAATATTTTCCTTGATCTGACTATGGGACTTATGGGTTTGGTTAGATCAGTTCTGTTAGATAAGGCTTTTGACTACATTAGAGAAAAGTTATCCTAGAGGAATCGCCCGTGCCTTCTAGGCAAGGGAAGTTTTTTCGGGTTCGGTTTTGGAAGAACCGATGGATTAGTCTCTTGTCTCGATATCCGTGGGCGAGGCCCCGAGTGTGGGACCCTGCCCCATGCAAGAAGTGCTACTTCCGCTGCTAGCACCCCTGAATTCGTTGCGTAGTGGGAACAGGGATCTTACAGATGTGATGTGAATCAGATAGATGTGAATGGATGGATGGATGTGATATGAGTAGAGGTGAATAGATGTAACCAAATGTGATGAGAATCAGATAAGTGTGAATAAATGGATGGGTGGTTGTGATGTGACTAGAGGTGATGAGATGTGAGGTTAGTAGATGTGATAAGATGTGATATGAATCAGGTAGATGTGATAAGATGTGATATGAATCAGATAGATGTGAATGAATGGATGAGATGTTATGTCATGTGAATCGGGATGTAAATGAATAATATGAGATATGAGTGGATGATATGTGATGAAAATGGATGTAAATATATAAGTGAAGAATGGATGTGAATGTATGTGTGAAAGAATGGATGTGAATGAGTATGTGAAAGAATGGATATAGATGTGTATATGAAAGAATGTGATGTGATGGAAAGAGATGTGATTTGTCATAAATATATGTGGATGTGAATGTGATGGATATGAATGAATGTGAATGTGAATGAATATGAATGTGGATGTGAATGTGATGGATATGAATGAATGTGATGTGATGGAATGTGAATCAGGATAGATGTGAATGAATGAGATGTGAGGTAAAATGAATGAGATGTGACCTGAGTGAATAAGATGTGGTCTGAATGGATGAGATGTGAATGAATGTGAGGTGATGAGATGTAGATATGGGTAGTTGCGAGTGGATGAGATCTGATGCGAGTGGATGAGATCTGATGCGAGTGGATGAGATCTGATGCGAGTGTATGAGATCTGATGCGAGTGGATGAGATGTGATGTGAGTGGATGAGATCTGATGCGAGTGGATGAGATCTGATGCGAGATCTAATGCGAGTGGATGAGATCTGATGCGAGTGGATGAGATCTGATGCGAGTGGATGAGATCTGATGCGAGTGGATGAGATGTGATGTGAGTGGATGAGATGTGATGCGAGTGGATGAGATATGCGAATAAATGAGAAAAGATGTGATGAAATGGAAAATGATGTGATGAGAATGGGAATACACATGAAATAAACGAGAATTGATGTGGAACAATGTGGAAAGACGAGAGTTCGTTATAGAAACTATATTTATGACCTATTTAGATGCGAGTGGATGAGATCTGATACGAATAAATGAGAAAAAATATGATGAAATGGAAAATGATGTGATGAGAATGGGAATACACATGAAATAAACGAGAATTGATGTGGAACAATGTGGAAAGATGAGAGTTCGTTATAGAAACTGTATTTATGACCTATTTTTAAATGGTTGTTTTATGTCAAGAATGCTGGGAAAGCATTTTGACCGTCTTGTGAATGAGGTTGTGGAGACCTAGTTTGATAAAGTTGCAATAGCTGACAGAGAGTCAATGGACGACATCTAGCATAGCAAGGTCGGCTAAGGCCTTGACCAGTCTTGGTTTGATTAAAATGGTGAGCTCTGGTATGGTGGATGAGGGACCAAGGAAGCGGCCTATGAGTGAAGTGCTAGGTCACCTACAAAAGATTCTAGAGGGTGCTGACCATACGGTGCTTGGGCTCTAGGTCGCCACGACGATACCCACGCATGCATCAAGGAAGATATTGGAACAAGGAGTAAGAGTTGTTTTCTAAATTTGGGCATGGATCTGGTTGATTGACCTTGTTGGTCCTCAACGGATGTGTTCATGGCTCTTTTATATAGATCCGTTGGTTGATCTTGCTGATCTTCAACGAAGGGTACAAGGTGTAAGATCCCTGACCGCACTACGCAACGAATTTGGGAGTGCTAGTAGAGCGGAAGTAGCACTTCTTGCATGGGACAGGGTCCCACACTCGGGGCCTCACCCAACCGATATCCAGACAAGAGACTAATCCATCAATTCTTCTAAAACCAAACTTGGAAAAAGTTCCCTTGCCCGAAAAGCACCGGCAATTCCTCTAGGATAACTTTTATCTAACGTAATCAAAAGCCTAAACTAACTCGACTGATCTGACTGAATCCGTAAGTCCCATAGTCATATCAGGGAAAAGATTGTACTTGGATTATAGATACCAATGCTTTTTTCCTCAATGAGAGGCACAACCGTTGATTCTTTTCCAATAGAACAATTTTTATCCAGGATTTACCTCATCTATCGTACTAAACAGAAATTGAGTCTCAATTTAGGGATCCATCAGTCCAGCCTAACCCCATCCAGACCCATAGGTTAGCCAACCGCTCAACCATCATAGGATCCAATTAGGAATTTTGTTAGGTTTTGTCCCGGGTACCAGGGAAAAGAGTTCCCAGGCTCCCTAGCCGGATATTCATGCAAACATAAAACTAGTCACACCACTTACACACCCAATATGAACTTGCCTTTTTTACAGATTCAATAATCTTTAAAACAATCATTTAATGAAACCATAGTGTTACTGATCATAATCCTCTAATTATCCAGTTGAATCCTAAATTTCCAATTCCTTCTTTCATCGGTGTACCTATGGCATCATTGGCAACCAGAACGCTCACCACCTATTTACTTAGGGGCCTTTTCTATAGTTCCTAGCTCATAGTACTCGACAATATAATCACATTAAAATATCCAGATGGAATCTCCGTTGAAGATCAGCAAGATAAACCAACAAACCCATATAAAAGAGCCATGGACTTATCTATTGAGGGACCAGCAATGTCAATCAACCAGATCCATGCCCGAATTAAGAAAACAACACTTACTCCTTGCTCCGATATCTTCCCCGATGTACTAGTGGGTATCTTCAGCGACCCAGAGCTCGAGCACCGTATGGTCAGCACCCTCTAAGATCCTTCGTAGGTCACCTAGCGCTTCACTCATAGGCCGCTTCCTTGGTCCCTCATCCGCTGTACCCGAATCTCACCATTTAAATCAAACCGAGGCTGGTCAAGACCTCAGTCGACCCTTGCTACGCGAGATGTCCTCCGTTGACTCTCCGTCTCCACGACCTCATTCACACAACTACATCCATCCACATCAATCCACATTATCCACACATCCACCCACATCTTCCATACATCCATCCACATCAATCCACACGTTATCCACATCATCCAAACATCCATCCACATCATTCATACATCAATCCACATCATTCATACATCCATCCACATCAATCCATATGTCAATCCACATCATCCAAACATCCATCCACATCAATCCGTATGTCAATCCACATCATCCAAACATCCATCCACATCAATCCACATCATTCATACATCCATCCACATCAATCCATATGTCAATTCACATCA
This sequence comes from Cibotium barometz, assembly GCF_041138505.1. NCBI lineage: Eukaryota > Viridiplantae > Streptophyta > Polypodiopsida > Cyatheales > Cibotiaceae > Cibotium > Cibotium barometz. The sequence continues at coordinate 40,198,545 of NC_141081.1, read as the reverse complement.
TCCAAACATCCATCCACATCAATCTATATGTCAATCCACATCATCCAAACATTCATCCACATGAATCGACATTATCCACACATCATACATACACCAATCCACATCATCCACATCAATCCACATCATCCACATCATTCACTCATCATACACACACCAATCCACATCATTCATACATCCATCCACATCAATCCATATTATCCGCACATCAATCCACATTCATTTCATAAGCATTATCATTCTCATCTAATCACATCTTTTTTTTAACTTATCACTTATTTCCTCATTTATCCTCATCAAATCTCATCTACTTGCATCTACCCATATATCTCATCACTTCATCCCTTATCGTTCATTCACATCCTGATTCACATCACATCACATCCATTCACATCCCTTATCATTCATTCACATCCCGATTCTCATACTAACTACTACTAACTCATTCATTCACATGATTTATCAATCATTCACATCTCAATTCACATGCTAACACATTCATTCACATCCTATATCATTCATTCACATATCGATTCACATGCTAACACATTCATTCACGTCTCGATTCACATGTTTACATCCTAATTTACATGCTATCACATTCATTCCCATCTATCTGATTCGCATCCCATCTCATCACACCTATTTAGCTCTCATTCTCATCACTTCTATTCCCATCACATCCATTCTTTATTCATTCTCTTCTATCTGATTCATATCACATATCATCACATCTATTTACCTCTCATTCTCATTACTTCTATTCTCATCACATCCATTTATTATAGAATGTCAGAGAATTCTTATTTTTTGATATAAAGATTCTTTACACATCTATTTATGCATAAGAACAACTTCAGTGGAAAATAACACTTTTATAAAAACTTCTTTATGCATCTATTTATGCATACATTCAATTTTAAGGAAAATAACACTTCTGAAATAATAATAAATCTTTTATGCATCTTTCTATGCATAAATTCAATTTTAATCAGAATAACTCTTTTGAAATTAAAAAAAATAAATTTCTTTATGCCTCTTTCTATGCTTAAAATCAAAATTGATGAGAATACACCCTTGTCGGTAGCTCTACGGGAGGCACCGGCAAATGATCTCTGATTGAGGAGCTTTCTTCGTGGGAGTAAAGCTATAGGGCAACTAAGTGACCTATCGGACATCCTATTAAACAAATTTTTTTGAGCCGAAAACGCATTTCGAGCGTGTCAGGACCTCCGTTTTTCAGAAAGAAGGCAATTTCGAGCATTGCGGGTAAATCATCGATTCTCTGCAGAACTTTGTTTTAAGAACTGTAGGAAGACAGATTGGCTGTGCAGACACTATGTGTGCTGCAAGGAGGTCAACAATTGCCATTGGGTGTATGTATACACATTGAGGTCACTGGTTGTGACATTTGAGTGTGGTACAGTACCGCTGCAAAAAATACAACAGTTTGTGCAGGACAAACCAGAGTGTTGTTTCTAGTAAATTTGTGTGTCTGGCAAGATATCAAATGATGGCATAAAGCAGATTGTTGCTACTGCGAAGCTTGATAAGAACAACTTCCATGCTTGGAGATTTAGGTTGACGAGTTTCCTGATGGGAAAGGCTTATTTTGGGACTACATAGAAGCTGAGCAGCATGAAGAGGCATCGGAGATACCGTAGATCAATCCGACTACTACTGTGGCAGATGTGAAAGAGTTCAAGGATTGGAACTAAGGAGCCAGAAAAATTATGTATTGGCTCTCTATCAGTATACAGAACACCATGATTGGGTACATACAGGATGCCAAGTCCCCCAAGGAGGCATGGGACACCTTGGTAAAACTCTATGAAACAAATACCAAGGCGCGAAAGATACAGTTGAAAAATGAACTTCATATACTGTGGAGAAAAAGAGTATGTCTGTGGAGAAAAAGAGTATGTCTGTGTGAATGACTATGCATTGAAGATAAAGGGTATTGTGGAATCCCTTGCACCTATTGGTGTTTCAGTAAAGATGATGATGATAAGGTGGAAGTTTGTCTACGTGGTCTCGGGCCACAATACAAGGCATTCAAGATGTCTTTTCAGACTCAAGAAAACATTCCCAATTTTATAGATTTGGTATCTATGTTGATTATAGAAGAGAAGAGCTTGGGTGAAGATCAACAGTCTTCACAAAACAAAAACAGTTCAGAGCAACAGGCCTTCTACACAAGTTCAGGAAGAGGACGAGGTAGAGGAGGCCGTGGACGCGGCCAAGGAGGTGGCCGAATAGGTAATCAAAATTATAGCTAGTAGTAGCAACAACAACAGTCCTAGAATTCACAACAACAACAACAACAACAACACGTAGGTGGAAGAGGCCAATTCAGAGGCAGGGGGAGTCAAAGAGGTCGTGGAAATTGGCAAAGGTAGTATAATGATACACGTGGATGCTTTTATTGTGGTAAGCCTGGACATGTGCAGGCAGATTGTTATAAGAAGCAAGCTGGCATGCAAAATGGAAAATTGCAGCAAAACAACTATGCATCCTCGAGTAGAAACAATGAGGATAATGAAAGGTTGTTTGTTATGCAGCATGTCGTTAATGCCATGTCTGAAAATGTTAAAGCAGCACATAAAGATGATGTATGGTACGTTGATTTTAGGTGCTTCAAACCACACGTGTGAGGTCCTATGTGAGTCAGAGGACATTTGGACCAAGGTGCATGCAATGTGGTGCAAGGTGAGAGTAGTTTAAGGTTAGATCCTTGCTTGGTTTGAATTTTCTAAGGGTTTAGAAGTGTCAGTTGACGTAGAGGAGAGGAAATATGCTTTAGCCAAGTCATCTTGGTTGCTTGGTCAGATTCAAACAGTTTTGAGGCAAGTATGTGTCAATTGTAGTCGCACCAAGGTGCATACAATGTGGTATCCTTGCAAGGTGAGAGGAGTGTGAGGTCCTATGTGAGTCAGAGGACATTTGGACCAAGGTGCATGCAATGTGGTGCAAGGTGAGAGGAGTGTGAGGTGAGAGGAGTGTGAGGTCCTGTGTGAGTCAGAGGACATTTGGAGAAGATTCTGTGTGAGATAAGGGTTTTGAGATAGTGGGCAGTCTAGTTCAATCAACAACAACAAAAGGGTTGGAAGAGGGTCGACAGAGAGTCTAGGAAGGTCTTGGGATTGTGAATATAGGGTTGGCTGATGCTAGAGGAAATTAGAGGATCCTAGAGGACACGATTTTGATTGGGGACAAGGGGCAAGATTTCGGAGGCAAAAATAGCCTATTCTGTGTCAGCTCTACTGAGAATGGTTAGAACAAGTAGTGGTAGGAGCTATAAGAGCTGAAGGGATCCTGAAAAGAAAACAAGCAAGGAATCCAAGAAGAAGAAGAAGGATAAAAGGAAGAAACCTTAATCGGATTCCAAATAGGACACCTTAGAGTCAGAGTCCCAATCAAGAGTCGGATGCCAAAGAGCAGAGACCTCGAAAAAAGAAAGGCAGGAAGTAGGTAGTGAAGGTTCCAGAAGAACTAAAGGCCGCCCTACCCACGATTTTTGGAGGACATGTAGGATCCAAACTCAGATTAGAGGTTTGGTGCACGAGGTGCAACAATCAAGGGCACATGAAAGAGGAATTCCAGTTAAGAAACACTTAACAAGTGTACACTATTTGTGGGAGGAACAATCACTCTACAGAGATGTGTTACTATAATACCTGAAAAAGAAATCCAAGGGTGGTGGAAAGGCAGCACCGTAGTAAGCTCCAATTGTTAACTAAGTCGCCATAGGACCTCAACTCAACAAACCTTATGGAAGAGGGGGTGACAGATTTGTACCAAGACAGGAGTGTTCTTTTATTGCAATGGTCTATCGAATAGACAAAATGACTGTACCACCTTTCAGTGTCATTAACAGGAACTATAAGAGGCAAGGCCGCAAAGGGAGGCAAACCCAACAAGAGTTGATGCTACTACAAACATAGTAAAGGTAGACCATGGGGGGTAGGAAAAGAACAAGAGAAACCACTAGAGACCATGGCTGTGAGACAAGATCACAAGGACTTGTCAAGATGTTATAACAGGTAGGAATGCTGAGCCAAAATAGAAAAAGAAGGCAAAACAGTGGACAAAGGAGCAAAGGGTCTGAGAATAAATCACCAAGTTAGTGTAAAGCGCACAAAGGATGGTGAGGAAAATGTGGAAAAGCTCGCCCCTGGTGGGAGATCATCTTGAGGAAAATTTGGACAGGAAAACTTGGTCAAGATAAGAGAGGAGATTGGCGCAAGAAAGAAGCTGATGCTGAATTGCCAACTAGAGCCAATTACAATGCAAAGTAGCAGAAGTGTCTCGAGAAGAAGAAAAAGAAGGAAATCTGGAAGGAATCCAAACCAAAAACTGACAAGAGGAAGTCAAGAATAGGAAAGGGAAGCAAAAGAGAGAAGGAAGGATGCATAGAAATCAAAGCATGCCAACTGATGGTAGCAGCATGGAATACAACTTTTTGGAAGGACCTCAGCAAGGTGAAATTGAACATCACGCTTGATCAAATGCTGAATCTGGTTCCCAATTACAAGCAAAAGTTGCTTTAAGCCATAGGTCCAAATGAGAATCTAGTGCACATACCCTTGTTTGCAGGAACTAGAAACCCCAAAAACTGAATGCATGAATGTGAAAACAATCTAGGACTATGATACATCCGTTCTGGAAGTGACCATCAAGATCATAGGAGAGATAGTGACAAGGGCATTCTGGATGGAGGAGCAGGGGTAAATATAATATTAGATAGTCTAGCTAAAAATCTAGGAATTACTGGCATGCAGTCAATCCCATTTCATATTTGCATGGCTAATTAGAGAAGGGTCTGACTTGTTGGGGATAATCATAGGAGAACAAATAGAAGTGGCAAGATGCGTTCACACTGCCATGTTCATAGTTCTCAAGATGATTGAAATAGTAGGTGTATATCCCATGCTCCTAAGAAGACCGTGGCTTAGGAGTGGAAGAATAAATCACAATTCGGATACATATAAGATCACAATCAAGAGAGGTAAAAAGAAATTATGCATTTCACTTGCAAGAAAAGATACGCTAAACCCGACAAGCAGACCAATGCATGTAGAGGGCCTAAACTACCTGAAGGGGTAGAAGATAATGAAGAAGAGCAGATGTTGAAGGAGAATCTAGACTTTTTGTTGCTATTTAAGGTGGACATAGAGAGGATTGTATAAAGGTATGATCCAGAAGTCCGAGTGGCTCATCCGAAAGTGTTGATAAATGAAGAAAGTGTGCAAGAGGAGGAGGAGGACACACATGAAAGTGTAGTAGAATTGTAGGGGTTGAGTAGGAAAGAGCGATGCTGGCCCTCAAGAAAGAGGAAGTCCAACTCAGGAAGTGGAACATCAAAGTCCACTCGGATGACCAAGAGCCAAAGATAGTGAGAATCAGTGTTCACCTAATTCAAGAATTCAGGGGGAGGCTCCTAGAACTATTGAAGTCCTACACAGATGTGTTTGCCTGGAATTACTGAGATATGAAGGGGATTGATCCTAGATTCTACCAACATAAGATCAACCTCTAAAGGAGGATGCAATCCCTATCCGACAGAGCAGATACAAAATGAACCCCAACTATGTAAAATAAGTGAAGGAGGAAATTGACAAGCAGCTAAGAGTTGGGTTCATCTATCCAGTGGATAGGGCAGAATGGTTTTCACCAATAGTCATTATCTTGAAGAAAAATGGGAAGCTAAGGGTCTGTATCAACTACCGCAAGCTGAACGCGTCCACCATATCGAATCCATTCCCACTACCATTCATAGATTCCTTGCTGGATGTGGTAGTTGGGCACGATACATACTCCTTTTTAGATGGGTTCTTCAGTGGGTAAAACCAGGTATGGATGGCCTCAAAAGATAGAGAGAAGACAACCTTTCTGATAGAATGAGGGTCATTTGCCTCCAATGTGATGACATTCGGGCTAAAAAATGCTCCTTCTACATTCCTAAGGATGGTTCAAGAAATCTTCTATGAATATCTAACCACCTTCATGAGGGTGTTTGTGGATGATTTCAGTGTGTTTAGAAAGAAAGAAGAACACATAGCACACCTCACAATGTGCCTAGAGAAGCATGGGAAAGCCAAACTGAGCCTAAATCCAAGCAAATGTGTCTTTATTGTTGTAAACAAGTGGATCCCTCTTAGGGCGTATAGTTGTGGATCCGGCCAAGGTCGTGATCATTGTGAAGCTACTGAGCCACCCAAGAACTTGAAATATTCCTAGGACTAATCAAGTGGCATAGCAAATTCATGATATTCTTGGCAAACGTGGCAATGCCCATGTATAGTCTGATGGTGGTGAAAGATGCAAAATATGTCTAGTCCGAATCCTATCAAGAGACATTCCAGAATCTCAAGAGAATACTGTCAATAGCTCCCATCCTCCATCAGCCAAACTATGACCTAGTATTCCATGTGTTTGTCGATGCCTTTGATGTTGCCATTGGTAGTGCTCTAATGCACAAAGCACAAGAGGGTTGGTATAGACCAGTCTACCATGCAAGCAGGAGGCTGTCTAGGCCAGAGAAGAACTACTCCACTACAAAAAAGGAGTCACTAGGAATGATCTACTATATCAAGAAGTTCAAACACTACTTGTTGGGTAAGACATTTGAATTTCATGTAGATCACAAAGCTCTCCTGAACCTAATAAAAAAACCAAAACTGGCAAGAAAATTGGCCAGATGGATGCTCTTGCTATAGGAATTTGAGTTCAACATAAGGCACACCCCTCGGATCAAGCATGCAATGGTAGACTTCCTGTCCAAACTAGAAATAGGAGAAGAGCGAGAGGGGATGGAAGATGATTTCACATATGCACAACTTTTTCTCACATAAGGAGAGAAACATAGATGGTATGACAAAATGCTACAATTCATGTCTGACTTGTCCATTCCACCGGAGTACATGTCTAGAGATCAGGGAAAGAAGCTAACTCCCTCAAGTAAGTCATTCATGGTGGTGGCTGGGCAGCTCTACAAGATGGGCATCAATCAGATACTGAGAAAATGTGTCCCCGAACATAAGCAACAATCTATGCTGGTAGAAGCGCACCAAGGCATAAGCAGTGGGTAGTTTTTCGAAGAAGTTATGAGGTGGAAGGTATTTTAGGCAGGTCTGTGGTGGCCGATTGCGTTAAAAGACACGCACAGGTTTGCAAAAAGGAATGCAATTGGTGCCAAAGGCTAGGGTAATTGAGCGATGCAAATAGAATGTTTCACACCCCAGTGTTGCCCCTAGAGCCATTCTAGAAATGGGGTCTAGATTTTGTGGGCCCCTTCAAGCCAGGAACTCAAAGAACATAAAACAAATACATCCCGGAGGCCATGGATTACTGCACTAAGTGGGTAGAGGCCAAGGCCTTGAAAGATTATCGATGGTGTGGCAAAGTTTCTATATAAAACCATAATGACAAGATTTGGATGCCCAATTGAGATATTCAGTGAGAACAAGGGACCCATTTCCTTAATGAAATGATCATGAAACTGACAGAGTAGCACATGATAATACATAAAAAGTTAACAATCTACTATCCACCATAAGCAAACGGGCAGGCCGAATCCACAAATAAGATCTTGAAGGGAATACTGATCAAGACAATGAATGACAATAGCGCTGATTGGGACACAAAGCTGCACTCGGTGTTGTGGGCATTCTAGATAGCATATAAGAATGAACAAGACTTACACCGTTGGTGTATGGACTAGAGGCAGTGGTGCCCATGGAGTTCCTAACACAGAGCCTCATGATAGTTGTAGCAGAAAGACTCTCTTCGAAAGAATTAGAGGTGCACAAGATCGAACAACTCTTAAAGCTGGATGAAAGGAGAGTGCACAGTGCATGGATAGCTGAGATCGTGTAGAAAAGGAGAAGGTTGCACGTGGACAAGAACACTAAATTCAAGATCTTTGAAAGAAGGAGATGGTCTTGCTGTTCTCTCATCATATCAAGAGTGGAACCCCACCCTGGAAAATTGAAAATGAGATGGATAGGCCTATTCAGAATTGTTTAGAAAATGAGAATAGGAACATTTGAGATGGCAAGTCTAGATGGAAAAAGCTTAAGGAAACTGGTGAATAGGTACAGACTGAAACCTTATTTTACAAAAAAATTCCAAAAATAGCAAGACAAGCATGTCCTAAAGAAAAAGCATGTCCAGATCCAGACCCAGATTTGGAGAACAAAAGGGAAGTGTGTCCAAACAATGATCTTGATCTGGAGACTATCCAGCAAGCTAAAGTTTCCAATGAGGATCTTGAAGGTGCCCAAGAGGAAGAGCATGAGTTATGTCATAATCGGGAATCTAGATAGGATTTTGGAGTGGAAAGAAATAGAAGAAAACAAAATCCAAAATTAGGATGTGCATATGTAAATGTTATTTTAGTATGCACAAAAATAGAGGAGCCAACTAGCAGGAGCATCGTGAAAATGGCACGAATATCGAGGTTTCCACACTAAAAAAGGGTGCATGAATGGAAATGGAGACATGTTATGTCGCCGTTCGTGTGCTCCTGACCTAGCAAGCACTTATGGCTATATTGTGAAAGCGATTTGGAAAAATCATGTAGAACTCAGGAAATTATGGCTGTACCCAAGGAACGCGTGTGCCACGACAACGGCCGGCCACATCTCCATCTCAAAAGCTGAATTCAAAAATTACTATGCAATGAGTTCTTGCTACCTTGCATTATGAACTATGTTGCTTCTGAGCTCTGCTTCCACCCTCGCCTTCTCTCTCTCAAACCTAGTGTGCAACCGAAGATAGAATGGTGGAGTTCAGCTACCTTTCATCCACGAGACAGACAAGCACACCAAATGATGGTTGGAGAAAATGGGATGGAAAGAATTTGCAGAGCTGCCATGGGAGGAGCTCCAATATAACTTCAAGGCCGCTGAGCAGCTGGAGTAGTTGTAGAAATCCAATGTCATAATGCTCCCATCAGGTGAGAGGAGAATTTTTCGCCACTTGTATGTAGCAGCTGAGGTGTTCAAATTGCTAGTTGAAAGAGAGGTTGAGGTCAAACCAGATGAGGATGATGAGCTGGTAAATGAGTTCAGCCTGTTGGAGGGGAGAGCCAAGGAAATCAAAAGAACAGGCACTGCAAAAATGAGGAGCGATAGAAGTAGATGCGCTTCATGGTGGAGATGATAAGTCTCACCCACAAGCATGTCAAGGAAAGCTTATGCAATGGTGAAGGCAGTAGAAGCAGTAACCAAGGTGGCATGGGCTGAAGCATTATACAATAATCGAAAAGATCTGATTAGAAAGATCAACCGCTCGAACACCAAAGCTAAGATTTTCCCTTACCTAACAGCTTTGTTCAAGGGACAATCAGGAACCAAAAAAAAGGAGGGTGGCCAAAAAGAAATGGCAAAACAAAAAGAAGAGGCAAAGACTAGAGGTAAAAGATGAGAAGCCCCAAGGTCAAGATTTTGGACAGGGAAAGGAACAAGCTGCCTTTGGAAAAAAGAGGATCTTGGAGTTTGGAGAGAAAAAGTTTGAAAAGAGGGGAAAGACAAGCAAGGAGAGGAGCACAGTGAGCAAGTAAAGGAGGACTTCGCTAGCATTGGCAAGTCTATCCTGGCGTACTAACTAGAGCAGTAGTAGTAAGAAGTACTAACAACCACAAGCATTAAGCTAGAGCAAGTGCAGCTGGATATCCTTGCTACCAGTGCTATGAGCTTTCCAGAAAACATAGATACAAATTGGGTGCAGGGAGCCCTCAAATATCTGCAGAGATACATGAATGATGGCTTGAAAGAAATGACAAAACCACAGGCTTTTGTAAAGGAAAAGGATGCCATCATCCATATGGTAAAAAGTCAACAAGAACCCCTGCAAGAAGAGCTACGCAGGAGGAGAATGGAGGCGGACCGTCTAGGAGAAATCAAGCTCGAGAAGGCCAACAAAGAGTTCAAGGAGAAAATGGAAAGAATGAAAGGGGCCATGGCAAGAAGGGAACAGGAGGTTATGCAGTTGCACGGGGACTTGGACAGGGCCAGGGAGAGTCAAGCTACGAGACAGAAGACTAGGTCTCCCTAATAAGAGAAGATCACATCAGAATCATCAAAGAAGTGTAGGTCAAGGTGGACAGAGACAGAGTAGACTTGGTTAACGTGGAAGCAAGGTTAGCTGTTCCTGGATGCGGATGAATTCCTAGAAGTATATAAGCTAGAAGCAGAAAAGATAGAGCAGTGGGAAGAGCAGGCCATTGAAGATCTAAAGGAGGTGTGGGGGGATTATTTGATAGCAATGCAAACCTTGACACCATCATGCAGACAAATAATGCCCTACAACTCACGTACCCGTCCAACTAGTTCAGGTGCCCTTAGGCCTTCCAACTAGGAGGATATTATGAGATTCATGAACTAGTTGGAAGGGTCAAAAGCTAGCATGTAAAGGCAACTCATAGCAGGTATTGTAGGACAAGGAAGAAGCCCCTCCCCTGGATTGAGAGCAATACGAGGAAGTAATGATCTCTTATGACCTGCGAATTTAGATGAGGCGACAATAGCTCATTCAAAGAGCAACCCTGCTAAAGCCCCTCGCCAAAACAATCAACCACATCAAACAGGAAAAGGGAGACGCCAAGGCTTGAACCTACAAGAACGCGATCATATGGGTGGAAATGGGATCGGTTGGAAATGTCAAAGGCTAAGAGAGGCACGAGCAGGGCAACTCACAGGCAGGTGCTACAGGATGAGGAAGAAGCCCCTCCCTCGGATCTAAAGCGGTATGCAGAAGCAGTGGTCTCTTATGACTCGCGGATCCGGGTGAGGCAAAAACAACTCATTCATCAAAGAGCGACCTTGCTAAAGCTCCTTGCCAATAGAGTCGACCACGACATAGACAGGCAAAGGGGGATGCCAAGGCTTGAACCTATAGGATGAGGTAGCAACAACTCATTCAAAGAGAAACCCTGCTAAAGCCCCTCACCAACCGAGTCAAACTTAATAGATAGGCAAAGGGAGATGCCAAGGCTTGAACCTACGTGAACACCATCGTATGGATGGAAATGGGGTTGGGGTGGGAAGATAAGGCCCAAGGAACCAAAACAAATGGTGTTCAAAGAGGACCGCATCACCCCCGAAACAAACTTTCAAGGATGGGCCAAAAGGGAAAAGAGGGATAAGTAAGAGTTGTACAAGAGGGTCCAGAAAGAGCTAGGGACAACAAAGGATGGGGCACTTCCCTAAACTGCATGTAGACTTTAATCCAGACAGCCCCACTAGCAAGCACCCTATGGCCTTCCAATTGGGAGGAGGTTGTGAGATTCATGAACCAGTTGTGGAAGGGTCGAAGGCCAGCAAGCAGGGTCAGGGTAGCTCACAAGCAAGTGCTAAAAGACAAGGAAGAATCCCCTCCCTAGATCCAAAGCGGTATGCAAAAGCAGTGCTCTCTTATGACTCATGGATTTGGGTGAGGCGGTAATAACTCATTCAAAGAGTGACCTTGCTAAAGTCCCTCGCCCACAGAGTCAACCACAATAGACAAGAAAAGGGAGACGCCAATGCCTGAACCTACATGAACACCACTGTATGGGTGGAAATGGGAATATTGGGGTGGGAAGAGAAGGCCTAAAGAACACCACTGTATGGGTGGAAATGGGATTGGGGTGGGAAGAGAAGGCCCAAAGAACACCACTGTATGGGTGGAAATGGGATTGGGGTGGGAAGAGAAGGCCCAAAGAACCCAAACACATAGTGTTTGAAGAGGACCGCATCACCTCAAAATAGATAGAGCCTCACACCTTTGTTGTCCTTCAGGAATGGTGGTGGAAGTGATGTACAGAGCAAGGGCGAGTCATCTAGACATAAGGCCTATCGAAGTGCAATTTTGAAAAGCTCACGAAAGAACCGGCATTTGGCACGCTTGGGTGAGTAGCAACAAGAAGAGAGCCTACGAGTTGTAGTATGCCCCCCCGATCACCTAATCAAGTTCATCTCAGGGGGTATTGCCATGGAGGAGTTACTAAAAAAAGTCGGCTGGAACAAGTAGTAAGGAATCCGAACGGGAGGATCTAGACCAAGTTGCAAGTTAGGAACAATTTTTTTTCAAAGTCGCAACTATGGGCTTTGCTTAATCGCCAAGTGTTGGTGGCCAACCAGCTTGTTTGGCTACCACCCATAATGTTGCTGGATTGACCGTTGTGCAACAACCGATAACAAACTTGTAATAGATTCTTGATGAACGGGTAGTACCTGTGGTTATAATGGAAACAGGGGGATTAGTGGGATAAGGGGAGAGAGGAGTGAGCGTGAGTGGAGGCTACCCAGCTGAGACTATACAAGGTGTGCATTACTATCAGGATAGAGAGACATGTTGAGTCTACTCAAGCTCTGAGGAGAGGAAAGAATAGGGACACACGAGAGTGAGCGGGTAGTTCATGAGCATAGTTCCTCTAAGGCATTGTACTATAATGTTAAGGAATGGATTGTGTCTCATCTCATTGTTCCTCTCTGTCGACTCATCTCTATCTGTGTCGTATTCAATCTTGTGTTAAGTTATTCCTATCTGGATGTGATAGGCTAACTGGAATCTGAATAACCATCGGAACTAACCTACTTGCATTCATGTGATCAATCTCCCCGCACTTATGCAGATGGTAGCTCAACAATTGTGCATTAGCTTATCTCATTGGGTGTAGCTGCATTAGTCGTGTCTCCTTTGGAGCTAACTAGGTGGTTTGGAATCATGCAATTGCCATTTCTTGACTAAAAACTGACATAAATGAAGCCCTCTCGGGGACTAGTTCTTCTCTTGAAAAGTTTCTCTCCAAGAAGAAGCATACATACTCTACAGTCAAGAATGAAACAAAGAACAATTTTGAACTTATCCTAGAAATTTTGGCTTATTTGTGTATATGTGTGTGTGATAGAGTGTGTATATGTGTGAAAGAGAGAGCAAGAGAGAAAGAGAGAGAGGGACTATATGCGTGCTCTTCAATGGGTGCCAAAATTTTTATGATACAATATTTTTGTTCTTAGGATCCAAAGAGGCTTAGATTTCATTGTTTTGATGCTAACAATTATGAGTAGGAGTGGATTTTACTTCACAAGCATTGAGTTACATTAGGGTGAGTTCGAGTGGGATAATCAATTTTTGTTCATACATTTCATATTTATAATTTGAAAAAGGGGTCATTTTATTCATGAAAAATTCACAAGGGGTTTTTTAAATACCCCTTGAACACACGTGATACATAGGGTTTCTTAGTAGTGCACCCCTTGAGTATACTTGGAAGATAAAGATCAAATTTACTCTAATGAGAAAGAGCTATGTGGAGTTGAAAATGGCAAGAAGAAAATTCCTACAACCATGGAGGAGAAGGCCATTTAGATAAGCAAAGATGAGAAGGCATTGTTAATCTCCTTGGGTCTCAATGATACATATATCCATCCTATAGATAGAAAGGATACCTCCTATGAAGCCTAGAATTCTCTAGGCATATTATTTGGGGCTTAGTCAAAGAATGCAATGATTAGTCTTCTCATAAAGTTCTTTAAACTGAAAATGAATCCAGGTGATTCTCTTCCAATTCAGCTTAATTATAGGAAGATGTCAAGAAAAACATTGAGGAGGATGTTGGCATAGAAATACTCTTGAAGAGCCTACCCTAGGAGGAGCCTACCCAAGAAGTCTACCCAAGAAGTCTTGCAACTTCAATGGAAAACCAAATCATGAAGAGAAGGATTGCTTCTATCGAAACAAATCACATAGAAATACTCTTGAAGAGCCTACCCTAGGAGGAGCCTACCCAAGAAGTCTTGCAACTTCAATGGAAAACCAAATCATGAAGAGAAGGATTGCTTCTATCGAAACAAATCACATAAGGCTTATCTTGCAAGTGGAGCACACAAGGCTTATCTTGCAAGTGGTACAGATTCTAGGTGAAGAAGAAGAAGTGAGGAATGAAGTAGAGGTCGCACTAGGACTAATTTAGTAGAAGACCACTAACCTACCTAAACCAGCTAGAACCAAGCCCTACCTCTTGGTTACCCTTGTGCCTAAGTTTTTTGTAAGAATAACTAGACCTGATCACATTTGGCATCAAAACTGGCATTATAACCCAACTAGAGGAAGACCTATGGGCACCATGTTGGTCATCTCATAAACAATATTGTTACCAATAACTAGGACTAGCATTGCCATCTTTTAAGCGATGGATATTTTATTGAGGGGGGTATTGAAACTACACACCAAAATACCTTGTATGTGACCTTGAGAGGGATATTTTATTGAGGGGGTATTGAAATTACACACCAAAATACCTTGTATGTGACCTTGGGGACATTGGGAAATTAGGTTCTAAGTTCTTTAGCCATGTCAAGCACATAGTTTTTGGGCATGTTCACACCTCCATGACATATAGTAATGGAGTAACTTAGGTTTTACTCAGGTCTAGGCAATTGATGTTCACATCAACTGCCTAGATATGTATAGATTTTGGGCATGTTCACACCCCGATTGTTCAATTCTTTGATGAAGCACTTAGGGTATCAAAATTATTCCATTGTGCCTCACAGATGCTCCTCAAACCCAAAGGGATATCCATAATCCAATGACATCCCCATGCATCACTTTACAACATTAACTCACCAGATCTGGAATACCAATGTCACGTAGCCCATAATGGCATGTGAGAGCTTGACCAAATGCGGAGCCCAAATGCCAAAGTGCAGATGGCGAGTGCGTCCGAGGTCTATAAAGAGAATGCGAGGGAGAGGGAGAGCGTCCTAGAGGCCTGTATAAACTAACTCACATATCTAACAACATAGCTCAAGTGTGGCCTAGTAATGGTCGTGTAGATCAGGCTACCCACTTTGCGCCTGTATGTAGTGAGGTCCTCCAAAAACTTACCTATATCTGCGAAAAGCTTTGTGTTCTACTCCAGTAGCATTGCAATAGGCTTACAGCCTCTCATACCATACTTGGACAACATGTCCATGCCATACTACATCTATCAATAAAATGCCATGAGGTGATCTCACCACCTCTATTCCCAATAAATATTGTAGCTCACTCAAATCCTTCATCTCAAACTTCTGCTTCAAGCCTCCTAACATCGTGTATGTGAGCATCACTATCATCAGCAACAATAATTGAGTCATCCATATAAATGACTAATAGCATGATCCCTCTATTTGTATTTTTCACATAAAGTGAAAAATAAAATGCATTGGATATTTGAAATCTAATGGTAACAAGATACTCCCCGATCTTGTTTGGCCATGCTCTAGGTGCCTTCTTCAAGCCATAAAGGGCTTTTCGTAAAAACGAGCATAAAAAATCTAGGTGTGCACAATTCTCATGACCTGCTGGCTACATCATGTATACTTCTTCTTGCAAATCACCATGGCAAGAAGGCATTATTTACATCCATCTTATCTCAACCTCTCAACAAGTTATCTAACCCTCCTAGACCTGCATACACTTGGATTACTGCTAGGTGTCCTTAGAATAGCCTTGGTTCTCCTTACACTAGGAGTACCATAGATGGAATGCCATGCTCCTCATCAAGGCTCTGCTCAAAGCCACTAGAGTCACCATCCACATATGAGTGACCTATTGATAGGTCAGGCACAAAAGATTGATCTACCTTTTCCTTCCTTTTGCATGATACATGTGTACCTACCTTTTCCTTCCTTTTACATGATACATGTGTACCTACATCTATCCTCAACCTTCCTTTTGCATGATATTGCTCCACATGCGTTGCAACATCCATACCTCTTACATATGCATCTTTGTTAACTTCACTGTTGGTGTATACCAACTACTCATCTCATCAAAGATAGCATCTTTACTTACTCGCATCTCATGAGTGGTAGGGTTATAATATCTATAATCTTTCTACTTTAAAGCATAACCAATGAAGAAGCATTTCTCGATCTTTGGATCCAACTTTGTTCTCACTTCATCGGGAATATGCACATATGTAATACACCTAAACACTTTCAAGAAGTAAGACACATTCGGTTTTATCCCTATAAACTTTTGTTCAGGTGTCATACCATTGCAGTGGGGGTCCTATTCATAGTACACACAGCAGCTACTAGTGCTTTTGCCAATAAACAATGTGGCACATTCTTTTCAAACATCAAGGCACATGCCACTTCTACAATGTGCTTATTTGTTCTTTCTGCATCACCATTCTATTTGCGGAGTGTACTTGATACTCTCCCGATCTTAGGCATTTTATTTGTATACCTTTTTCTTTCTCAACCAAGACTTTAAATCTCTGAAGGTGAGCAATCACCTCACTTTTCTCCTTCATGAAATAAACCCACATTTTCCTAGTGTGATCATCAGTGAATGTAATATAATACTAGCAACTTGCAATTGTTGCAATGGTCCCCATACATCTAAATGTATAACATCAATGGCCTTGCATTGACATGTTTTTCATGTGGGAAAGCATGTTTGGCTTGCTTACCAAGGTGGCATACTTTACATACTTTATGCATACCATCAACCTTAAAGTTTGGCAAACCTGAGTAATATTTTGGGCCTTCATAGACTTCAATCGCTATATATACTCACATGACCCATACACTTGTGCCATATGTTAACATATGCAATGACACATGTTTCATGTGCAAAAATGGCTTCCTTTACCTTAGGCATACCTTGTAACCAAGCGAAATTATTTTTTGAAGTCTTCCACAAAGCATCCTTAAAGGATTAAACCTCACTTACAGACCCTGATCAACCATTTGTCCAATAAAAACCAAGTTCTTTGTAATATTTAGAACATGAAGTTTGATTTCTAAGTACTTTATTTTGTGATCCTACATAGACAATGGCACTTTACTAACATGTGCAATGGGATGCACATTATCATCACTTGTTTTTATACAACCTCGGTTTTCCATTTTCTACATGTCTCTCAACCATTCACCATGATTGGCCATGTGGTTAGAGGCACCAAAATCCACATGCGATATAAATCTTTAGATCTTGACACATCTCCGATTATGGAACTGAGCATGTGATACATCACAAACAACCACTCACTTTTGTCAACACCCTGTTTGCTAGATAATGCATAGAACTACCTTGTTGCAACTTTCGACTTTTAATGTCACTCTACTTTTATAGAATTTCTTTTCCATGTGCCATGGTTTTCCCTAATAATAGCACTCTTTACTATTTGCACTGTAATTTCTTTGCCAACCACCTCGGTCCCTCAATCTCCCTCTGTCTCAAGACTTGTGAGATCCTCTCCCCACCGTGCAACAAGTTCAGGGGTGCTGGCAGCGGAAGTAGCACTTCTTGCATGGGGCAGGGTCCCTCACTCGGGGCCTCGCCCCCATGGATATCCGGACAAGAGACTAATCCCTCGGTTCTTCCAAAACCAAACCCGAAAAAACTTTCCTCGCCTGAAAAGCATGGGTGTTTCTTCAGGATAAATTTTACTCTAACGTAGCCAAAAGCCTTAACTAACAAAACTGATCTGACTGAACCCGTAAGTCCCATAGTCAGATCAGGGAAAAGATTGCACTTGGATCATAGATACCAATGCTTTTTTCCTCATTGAGAGGCACAACAGTTAATTCTTTTGCATAGAACAATTTTTGTCCGAGATTTACTTCATCTATCGTACCATAACAGAATTGAGTCTCAATTTAGGGATCCATCACTCCAGTCCCATCTAGTCTCGTGGGTTAGCCAACTGCCCAACCACTGTAGTGATGGAATCCAATTAAGAATTTGGTTAGGTTTTGTCCTGGGTACCAAGGAAAAGAGTTCCCAGGCCCCCTAGTTGGATATTCATGCAAACTTAAAACTAGTCACACCACTTACACACCCAATATGAAATTGCCTTTTTCACAGAATCAGCTGTCTTTAAAATAATCATTTAATGAAACCATAGAGTCACTGATCATAATCCTCAAAATCTCCGGTTGATTCCTTAATTCCAATTATTCCTTCATCGGCGTACCTATGGCATCATTGGCAACCAGAACGCTCACCACCTGTCCACTCAGGAGGCCTTTTCGATAGTTCCTAGCTCATAGTAATTGGCAAAATATTCACATATTAAAATAGTATCTCCGTTGAAGATCAGCAAGATCAACCAACGGATCCATATAAAAGAGCCATGGACTCATCCGTTGTTGAGGACCAGCAAGGTCAATCAACCAGATCCATGCCCAAATTCAGAAAACAACTCTTACTTCTTGTTTCAATATCTTCCTCGATGCACGTGTGGGTATCATTGGTGACCCAGAGCCCGAGCACCGTATGGTCGCACCCTCTAGAATCCTTCGCAGGTGACCTAGCACTTCACTCATAGGCCGCTTCCTTGGTCCCTCATCCACCATACCAAAAGCTCACCATTTTAATCGAACCGAGACTGGTCAAGACCTCGGCCGACGACCTTGCTATGCGAGACGTCCTCCATTGACTCTCCATCAGCTATTGCAACTTTATCAGACTACTTTATCAGACTAGGTCTCCACAACCTCATTCACAAGACAGTCAAAATGCTTTCCTAGCATTCTTGACATAAAACAACCATTTAAAAATAGGTCATAAATATAGTTTCTATAAAGAACTCTCATCTTTCCACATTATTCCACATCAATTCTTGTTTATTTCATGTGTATTCCCATTCTCATCACATCATTTTCCATTTCATCACATCTTTTCTCATTTATTTGCATCAGATCTCATCCACTTGTATCTACCCATATCCACATCTCATCACATCACATTCATTCACATCTCATCCATTCAGACCACATCACATTCACTCAGGTCACATCTCATTCATTTTACCTCACATCTCATTCATTCACATCTATCCGATTCACATCGTGTAAGATTCCTCCCCAGTCTCTCAGGATGTCCAGTATCTTCCTGTGTAATTACATCCCTCTTCTGAAAAGAAAGATCTTGTTTCTACCTGTTTTGGCTTAGAGAGAGAAAATATTCTAGAGAGAGATTATTCAGATTTTGGATATTTTTGGATGAAAAAATATCTCTTCTTATTAAAATAAATTCCCCCAAAATAGAAGTTCAAAAAGATTTTCAGAAGGTGCATTAGAAATCAATTATAAAATCTGTTCAAAAGGCCTTATCTTGGGACTCCAGATTTAAAAAAAAAATTAAGTTAAGGTTCTGAGGAGCCAATTAGATTCATCCAAATGTATGGAGGAGATAAATGATGAAATAAATAAAATCCCCCCAAAAATGAGTAAGTACTCACATAAGATGAAGAGTTGACTAAGGATAAGGATATTAGTTAAAAAAGAAGAGATATTTAGTGAAATGATGCATTTTTGACACCTGAGTGTGGGGGAATTCCCCTCATGAAGGAGGTGCCTATTTCACATGTGTGGGTGAGTTTTAAACTCACAAATAATGAGATATTTTCAGCTCTCCTCTCTCCTGCTTCAACTAGATCCAAAAAGTGAGCTAAACTGACCTAAAAATGGTCAAAAATTGACCAAATTGATTTGGAAAATTCTAGAATCAGTTTGCTTGGTTAGAGGCTCACTTTTTCCTATAAATGAAGCCTCCCCCTTTTTCCTATAAATGAAGCCTCCCCCTTTGTAAATGGTTAATAGTGTTTTATGCACTGTTACTCTACTCCACCCCAGAGTCAAGAACTATGAATTTCTTAATAATTCATTAAGTTTTGACCATTCCCTCTTCTAAAGAATTGGTGGTGGCCACTCTTGTTGCAAACAAGAGTAGATCCCTCAAACCATCAAGCCAAAGGAAAACTCTCAGAATTTCTTGTAAGTTAGAAATGTAAATTTTTCTTTATTCTTTTGGAAGATGTGGATGGATGTGCTGATAATGTGGATTAATGATGTGGATGGATGTATGGATAATGTGGATCGATGTGGATGATGTGGATGGATGTATGGATGAATGTGGATGGATGTGGATGATGTGGATGGATGTATGGATGATGTGGATTGATGTGTGGATGATATGATTGGATGTGATTTGATGTGGGAATGATGTGATGTCATAGGTATTGATGAAGACAATAAAATTGTGGTAAGATGAGAAAAGATGTAGACTAATGTGAAAGGATGCGGAGTAATGAGAAAAGATGGAAATATTGTTGGAACTGTATTTGTATGTGAAATCTGTTTTTAAATGACTGTTTTATGATGTCAAGAATGCTGGGAAAGCATTTTGACCATCGTGTGAATGAGGTCGTGGAGACCTATCTATTAAAGTTGCAACTGCTGACAGAGAGTCAACGGAGGACGTCTCGTGTAGTAAGGTCGGCCGACCAGCCTTGGTTTGATTTAAATGGCGAGCTTCTGGTATAGCGGATGAGGGACCAAGGGAGCGGCCTATGTGTGAAGCGCTAGGTGACCTGCAACGACGAGGGACGAAGAATCCTAGAGGGTGCTGACCATACAGTGCTCTAGCTCTAGGTCACCGAAGATACCCACTAGTACATTGGGGAAGATATTGGAGTAAGGAGTAAGAGTTGTTTTCTGAATTCGAGCATGGATCTAGTTGATTGACCTTACTGGTCCCTTAACAGAGAAGTCCATGGCTCTTTTATATGGATCTGTTGGTTGATCTTGCTGATCTTCAACGGAGATTCCATTATGTGATTATATTGTCGGATACTATGAGCTAGGAACTATTGAAAAGGCCCCTAAGTAAACAGGTGGTGAGCGTTCTAGTTGCCAATGATACCATAGGTACACCGATGAAGGAAGGAATTGGAAATTTAGGATTCAACTGGATAATTAGAGGATTATGATCTGTAACACTATGGTTTCATTAAATGATTGTTTTAAAGATTGTTGAATTTGTGAAAAAGGCAAGTTCATATTGGGTGTGTAAGTGGTGTGACTAGTTTTATGTTTGCATGAATATCTGACTAGGGGGCCTGGGAACTCTTTTCCCTGGTGCCCGGGACAAAACCTAACAAAATTCCTAATTGGATCCCATCACTACAGTGGTTGGGCGGTTGGCTAACCCATGGGACTGGATGGGGTTTAGGGTTGGATTGATGGATCCCTAAATCGAGACTCAATTTTTGTTTAGTATAATAGATGAGGTAAATCCTGGATAAAAATTGTTCTATTGGAAAAGAATCAAGGCTTTGCCTCTCAATGAGAAAAAAAGCGTTGGTCTCTATGATCTAAGTACAATCTTTTCCCTGATCTGACTATGGGACTTACGGGTTCGGTGAGATCAGTCCAGTTAGTTCAAGCTTTTGATTACGTTAGAGAAAAGTTATCCTGGAGGAATCGCCAATGCTTTCCGGGCAAGGGAATTTTTTTTGAGTTCGGTTTTGGAAGAATCAATGGATTAGTCTCTTGTCTGGATATCCGTGGGCGAGGTCCCGAGTGTGGAACCCTGCCCCACACAAGAAGTGCTACTTCCGTTGCTAGCACTTCCAAATTCATTGTGCAGCAGGGTCAAGGATCTTACAGCTGGTATCAGAGCAAATTGGCTAATGAGGATCAACCGAGAAGCCAAAAATGTCAAAAATTTATGAAGAAGCAGTAAAAGGTTGTAATTGTGTGATAAAATTCATATAAATTGATATTCAATTTGAAACTCATAAATTGGTAACCGGGTCTTCAGATGGAAGTACCGCAATTGTATAGAATCCTTGACTTACTTGAGGCCTAGATATGATGGTATTTATCTTATAGTTCCAAGGACCGTGACTACCGAGGGTATAACTGCAGCTCTTTATTGGCAATATATACGAGTAAATCTAAGACTTGAAATTATAAGCATTAATACTATCCAGACGATGAATTCGAATGTGGTTGATATGATTTTAAATTTTGATTGAGAAATGATGAGTTGATTTGGATTCTAATTGAAAAATGAAGATTTCTGAAATTTGACTGAATTGTAATAACTAAGCAAAACCACAATGAGGATGAATGGGACGAGTCCCTGTGATAATGTTCGTAGCTAGAATGATGTTAATGACTTCAACAAATCACTATGAGATTAGTGGATTGTGCTGGGGCAGATTGCTGCTGTTAACATTTAACCCAACGGATCAAGTTAAGGGGTGTCATTAAAAATCTGTAAAATTAAAAATTTCCATGGCGGACAGATAGAAATCTCGGTCTAATGGAACATTATTGTGATAAGGATTTGAATGTTATGATCTGAGTGAATTGTTATTTAATGATGAGTTTTATATAAGGGATCTTTATCCCAAGATTCTGTTGGGTTCTCCAGACTATAAGGAACCCAGAATCAGTTGGATCTTAAGAAAAAGAATTCTCCAAGATGAGGATATCTCGCGTTTTTTAAGTGGGGTAGAATGTAAGATTCCTCCCTAGTCTCTCAGGATGTCCAATATCTTCCCCCGTAATCAAATCCCTCTTCAGAAAAGAAAGATCTTATTTCTACCTGTTTTGGCTTAGAGAGAGAAAATGTTCTAGAGAGAGGTTATTCAGATTTTGGATATTTTTGGATGGAAAAATATCTCTTCTTATTAAAATAAATTCTCCCGAAACAGAAGTTCAAAAATATTTTCAGAAGCTGCATTAGAAATCAATTATAATCTGTTCAAAAGGCCTTATCTTGGGGGGTCCAGGTTCTGAGGGGCCAATCAGATTCATCCAAATGTATGGAGGAGATAAATGATGAAATAAAGAAAATCCTCCCAAAAATGAGTAAATACTCACATAAGATGAAGAGTTGACTAAGGACAAGGATATTAGTTAAAAAAGAAGAGATATTTAGTGAAATGATGCATTTTGACACCTCAGTGTGGGGAAATTCCCCTCATGAAGGAGGCACCTATTTCACATGTGTGGGTGAGTTTTAAACTCACAAATAATGAAGGCATATAAAGGAGGTTATAGTAAAATTTTTAAAATTTTTGGTGAAATAAGTTTTATCTTTTATTATCCAAAAAGAGTAATCCCCACCAATTGTGTATTCTAAAAGTGTAATTTTCATCTTATGCATAAAGAAACTTATTTTTATTTCAAAAGAGTTATTCTCATCGACAAGCAGGAGTGTCTGCGGGAATTCTCCACATGCCATCATTCGATCGATGTGAGGAATGCCATGACATGAGCTCTACTATGGATTTGCACTTGAACATGTGTTTGATGCGAGAAATTATAGGAAAGTGTCGCAAGACTTTACGAGGTACATCAAAACTCTTCACATCTGTTCTATACCTTGCTTCACCACACAAGTGGGACAATGTCGAGCCTCCTTATGCATCCCACAAAAGAGAATGCAATCATTGATGCATGCATGTATGCGATCATAATCCAATCCTCCAAGAGATGTCACATAGCGCCTCAAGAGACATAGCGCCTCGCTATGTCTCTTGAGGTGGGTAGTCTATTCCCCTTTGGAAGCATGTTTGAAAATAGCCTGCATCCAATATCATCAATTAGTCCTAAACCCTAAACCCTAAACCCTAAACCACTAATTCAAATTTGCAAGTTAGAATGCTTACTTTAATAATGCGTCAAGACTTGCATTGCTCCATCTATAAACTGTTTGTATATTGAGTAGTTCAAGTGAAGCACATAAAATAGAGAATGTGCACCCTTAAAAAACCGGTGTTGATGAAGCCTTGTAAAGATGCTCTTGTTCCATATCGTCATCGTCCATACCTTTGGGATCATCCCTAAAAAGATACCGCACCATATCATCAAACACTTCCTCTTCCATAACTTCGTGGGGTGTAGGGCTATTGTCATCCCTTTCCCACTCATCTCTGACAATAGATCCCGAAACTCCAGCATCATCTCGTCGATGCTTTGCATGCTCTCGCCGCACGTAGGGCACCATGTTAGGGTGTGGTACTGTATCCTGCTTCAATTAGAGTATATATATTACAACTCCATTAATTGAATTTGGATACCATGAGTCATTTGAATACTATCAATTTACATCTACTCACCTCTAAACCTGTTTGATTCCATTCTCCATACATAGAGATGTGATTCAAGGTAATTCGATGCGCTCGTACAATGCATCCTTGACATCGATTACACATACACTTGATCCTTTGTCCCAACCACACATCGCGATTACGATGACGCATTGTCTCATCCTCACCAGAACTGCTTGAGGAGGTTGATGACATTCTATGTACAAAAGAGCAAACATATAATCATAATCAGTTTTTAATGGAGGTATAAAAATTTCTATAAATCGCGTGTAACAGCGCATCTATATCCTTAAAATTACGTTTATCAGCGCGTCTACATCCTCAAAATCGCGTGTATAAACGCAGCTACGTCCTTAAAATCGCGTGTATAAACGCAACTGTTTTATTATACACACAAAAATACACGCGCTGTTACACGCGACAACCTGTCTATACCTAAAATAACCCACTGCCTTCTCCAAAAAAACATTTTCAAACTAAGATTTCCTCTCCTTCGTCGCCGCCTCTTCCAACAGAGCACTAAACCTAAGTGCAAGGAGCAGACACGGGTGAAGGAAACCAGCCAAAAAGAAGACTCACTTTTTTAGAGGTGAGTCAGTTTATCCTTTGTCTTGTCTCTTTCCTTCCATTTGTTTATGCGATTGTCTCTTTTCTTTATGCGATTGTCTCCGCGTCCTTCTCTGGTAGTACTTTTGTGATAGTCTGGGCTTTTTTTATAAGGATGATTTGTCGGTGGTCGGTCGCTTTCAAAAAAATTTTACGCAGGTCGCGTGTATGTCTGCTTGTACCCTGTTTGCACAGACGTTCACGCACATATACACATGTTTTTGGACAGGTTTTTACACGCGACTGTGTTTCACCCATGCTTGCGATCCAGGTTCTTCATTTAGACAGATGATCCCATCTGCATATGGCTTGCCTTCACAAAATCATATGTGCTAGCTTGCATTTGTGCTTTGATAAAATCATGTGTATACTTTTATTTTTGCAGATTCTTCATGGATCCAGGTTCATTCGATCCATTTGTGTACGGCACTTGGATGATGGAGATGCTAAATCATTTTGGGCGCCATCCTTGTCCAGTTGAGCTTATAGAGTACATGTATGCCCATCCCCCTCCTGGATTGCCTGGTATCTATACCCCGCCCCCGCGAGTATCCATGTCACTCCACTGTCCTCTATGCCTGCGAGTCCGACGAGACGGCATGTAGCTTCTCCTCTTCCACGCCCACCGAGGAGACATACCCCGTCTCCCAGACACACTCACGCACACCCTCCTAGGCATCGTCACGTCAAGGCTCACAGAGCCACCATCACGTACTTCCTCACAGCCACAGTCACGTAGACAATCCCCCAGTCTCGTGACTCCACCCGCAGTACAGAGGAGAGCAAACGCCACAGTAGGAAGAGTGGGAGTGGAGGATGCGTCGGGTGCTTTGGTGGGGGAGGTAGTAGGAAACGCGGTGAGAGAGGAGATAGAGGGAGAAGAGTTAGAGGAGACAGTGAGGATGAGGAGGAGGTGAGAGAGGTGGAGGGAGTGATCTGCTATGATGTGACGGATAGGGGCGGGGTAGTGATGGATGTGAGGGGGAAAGAGGGAATGGAGTACATGCGTGGGGTAGTTTTAAACTGGTATAGAAATTGTTTTATTAGATTTAAAGATCAAAATAGCCGATTAGTTGGGGAGGTGATAGATGTTGTACATAGTCGGTATCCCAATCCCCCACATGCGACATTCTCGGATGTATGGGGAAGGACGCGAATAAGGGAGATCTTAAGTAATAAAAGATCTCACCTTAAGAAACTCGCATACGATGATGGGCTAAATGTAGCTGCGGGTGGCTATCCTGCCGAGAAACCTCCACTGCGCACAAACGCGAGTAGAAGGAGGCAAAGAAACGAGCAGAGGGTGGCGTGAAGAGTAGGCAGCATGTGGAGGCACGACGGATTTAGATGGAGACCGTTGGATCTTTGCATTTCGGATCTGGCGGCGTCGAGTCATGGGAGGTAGAGTTCGTAAAGTATCTTGCCACTTTATTTGATTGTTTACTTAATTCATTTATTCTATTATTGTTTTAATCTTACAAATTGTGTTGATTATGATAAAGTGACGGGTTATGGGGAGGAAGCCCACAGCCCACGATACTAGGTATGCTCATCGGCATAGCAGACGTGACACGTGGGTCCTCTTTAGAGCTGAGGGACGTATTACGGACGCGCAGTTTGAGATGGCTATGAGACCATACAGTCGACAGGTACTTGAAAACTCTAAACGAATGATTTTGGTTTATTGAATTACGTATATATATACTTATATACTATATACTACTTGAACAGGCACAAGCTGTTGCTGCACCTGCTGATGATCTTGCCACCACTGATGATCCACCTACCCCGCCACTGCTCCTACTGGACGTGAGCACT
The DNA here is from genome assembly GCF_041138505.1 of Cibotium barometz. Taxonomy (NCBI): domain Eukaryota; kingdom Viridiplantae; phylum Streptophyta; class Polypodiopsida; order Cyatheales; family Cibotiaceae; genus Cibotium; species Cibotium barometz. The sequence goes on along the minus strand of NC_141081.1, from coordinate 40,172,228 downwards.
ACTCATCGGACATTCCGATCGATGTGAGCTCATCTGATCATGGAGGGAGCAGCGAGTCATCATCTGGGTCTGAGTAATACTCAGACTTATAGTATCACATTCCATATTGAGGATGTGGTTATATATATATTTTTGTAAAACTGAAGCCATGGGCTACTTCGACATATGAACTCCCTTGTCTATATGTGTACACATAAAATTTTGATAGTAATATTGAATCGTGAATTAATAGTATTGCATTCATGTCTGTCTTGAATTGTGTATTAACAATGTATGCATTCATGTCGTTCTTGAATCGTGTAATGACAATGCACTAAATCTTCCTTGTGGATGGTGCAATGCATCCCAAAAAAAAAATCTAGAGAGTGCTATTGGGTGCTGGAATGCTGGAACAGCATTCAGGTACCAAATAACACTCTCTAGATTTTTTTTTTGGCTCTCTATTCGCGTGTATAAACGCATCAACTCTGTAAAAGTCGCGTATATATACGCGGATACTCTGTGAAATGCATGTGTATAAGCGTAGCTAAACTGACAAAACGCGTGTATACGCCCTCGTATTAGCACGTCTAAGCATAGCTAAACTAACAAAATGCGTGTATAAGCCTCGTATCAGCGCGACTGACTGCTTCTATACACGCGCTTTTACATGCATGTCTCTGGCCGTGATGATACACGCGCTGGTACACGGGCCCGTTATTTTTTTCCACGCCATTTTTCACGGCTAGGAGCATGGGTATGAGCCCAATCCCTTGTAGTGTGAGTTTAATCATAGACTTAATGGCTTAAAACTCATTAAGATACATAGCTCCAACTGTTCCTTGTGGCGTTTTTCACTTGGTTTGGTGGGAGATCTTCAAATTGATGTTCTCTACCTCAAAATAGTGAGTTTTCTCATTAATTAGTGATCATTAATGGTTTGGTGGGAGATCTTCAAATTGATGTTCTCTACCTCAAAATAGTGAGTTTTCTCATTAGTTAGTGATCATTAATGGTTTAACCTCTAAACTTGGCTAATCAGTGCCTTCATTCATGTGAGTCATCCAATATCAAATGCATTAAGTCAAGTAAGAAAATCAAGAAGTACAATTTAGGATTTTTAAAGTTTCTTGCAACTCATCATGTGATTATGATTTTTAATTTTTGGTGGTTAGGCGGGTTCTAGTTTATTGATTGGTCTATTAAGTGCACTGAGTGATGAATCAAAGCTTGTTTCATCCTCACTAAGTGACATACTCGAACTTGTTTCATCTTCTTTCTTTGGATTGTCAGGTTTTTATTATGTTTGCCCATGTGACGAGATCGAATTTACTTTTTAGATTCTGTATTCTGTATCACACATATGGGTCTTGTGGTTTGAGTGGTGGCCTTTGAAGTGGATGATTTTGCATCATCTGTAGCTTCTTGCTCGTTTGGGTTTATGTCCTTCTTTGGGTTTATATCCTTGACAGATTCCTTTTCCCTGTCCTTTAATTCAACTTTGGTTTGGATAGTGTGTTGCACCTTATTTTTCTTGGGTTTAGAAGGTTTTGGTTTGTATTTTGGTTCCTACTTTTTAAAGCATGTTCTTCTACCCATTTCGAAGTGTTTATTTTGTATTCTTTTTTATTGTTTCTTGTGCCTTGGCTTGTAAGGGTGTAAGCACATTCAAGGGTACCGTGGATAATTTTCCATTTTGTACCCTTAAGATGTTTCGAGTTGTATTCTGTGAGACAGGTTACAGCAGAGTGAGGCAACTCACCTTGGGCAATCCTGGAACATGTGATCAATGCCACATCATTCAAACATGGGTTGCAAAGTGTTAGTGAATTTGGGTAGTATGGAAGTATTCCAAACTGTGCAGTTGGCCACCTTTTGTGGTCCACGACAAGAGAAACACTGAAGTGTTCAATTAGTTGCTTCTTGAGCAGTTTCTACCCTTTGGACTATTTCTGCTTGGTGCATGGGAGATGGAGGTTTTAAGTAAATTGTTGATGAATTGGGACACTTTGTAGTATCATTACCAAAGGATTTACAATATATGCAGTACAGGAAAACAGGTGCCTTGTATGCACAATGGGGATTGGGATGGTCATAGTGATTGCACTGAACACAAGGCATTTCGCTCCTCATCACTTGTAGAGGCATTAAGGATGTTTGGCTTCGAACGATCTCATCCTCTCTTAGAGATGTTGATTTCAAAGCTTTTAAGCAAGGCTACATAGAATTTAGGGAATGACAGTTCTGAGATCGGTCGCTATTTTTCCATTGCTTCACTTGGTTTAGATAAGGAACATCTCGTAGCATGATCATCTTCCATCATGTGGTCATCTAAACGTGCTACTTCTTTACAACATTGATCGAATGATTATGGGTTGGATACAATGATCAATTTGTGTAAGTTGTTATTCTTTAAGCCCATCATGAAACATGTCTTCAATTGAGAATCGTTTAATTTTTTCCATGACTCACATCATGAATCCAAGAGTTTTATTCATAGGATAAAGTCTCTAATGGTTTCGTTTGGTTTACGCTCAATTGAATAGAGTTCTCTTGTTGCTTCCACCGATCACCTTGTCTTGAAAAGCCGTGGATAAAGGTTGTTTTTAAGGTTCTGAAGTTGTTCTTGATTGCCCCGCATCAATGCAATGAACCATCGACTAGCATTTCCCATGAAGCATAGGTTCAACACATGTACCTTGTGGGGACGTTTGGATTTCCAAAGACTTCACATATAAGTTCAAACATTTGAATAAATTGAACAGGATCAGTTGTTCTATCGTATTTGCCCATATTTTTGGAGATCTGTGCGGTCGTATTTTTGTATGAGTCATTGAGGCCGTATCAAGGACGAATTTCGAGACTACTTCGGAGGCCAAAATGGTCGATTTTGACTTTTGAGACAGTCAAGACTAAATTTGAAGAGTTTGATGTCACCTTTCCAATGAACACGAACGCTTTCATCATCCGATTCACGGTTTAGGAGATACGAGCCTCCAAATAGATTTTTCTTTTTTGGCCGACGGACCCCCTTTCACGTCGTGAACTAGCAAGGTGCAATTCACGTTGCGAAGCGAACTTCACAGATTTTATCAAATTTGATTTTTTAAACTTTTTTTAGGGACTATTTCACGTCCTCAGTTGCTTAGGGTTTAACGTCGTGAACCCAAACGTCACCAAATTTTTATTTTTATTTTTTGCGTGAGGACTATTTCACGTCGTGAAACACTTAAGGGTTCACGTCGTCGTGAACTACTTAGGATGTGAACCGATTTTTGAATTAAATTTTTTTGTGCACAGACCCCTAGGACATGAGACCATAAGCCGTGAGAGTGCAAAAAATGGTTCATGTATGAACCATTTTTTCTTTTTTTTTTTTGGGTGCACGGATCCCTAGGATGTGAGACCTTAACTTGTGAGAGTGCAGAAAATGGTTCACGCGTGAACCATTTTTTTGATTTTTTTTGTAAAGTTAGTGGGAAATTCAAATTTCCTTGTTTGGGAGGGATATTTTGTGAATTTTAAATTAAGGAGATATGGGCATTATCCCAAAAAAGCAAGTGGGAATTTAAAAAAACAACCTTTGTATGACACCCCCTTACACCCTTCATAAATGATCCCTAAAATGGACAATTTGATAACTCATGAGCATCTACTCATTCAATGCTCATTAGCCTTAATGAGTTATGTAAAAAATGTTATTAAGAATTAATCGAAGATTAATCCTTTCACTAATATTTTCCTCTTTTACACTAATCAAGGACTCTAATTAACCTCTAATCCCTAATTAATTCACACAATTAAGCATATCATTGGATAGAGCAAGGAATTGCTAGATATGTGTATCAACTAATGTGTAAATTAATGTATAATTAGAGATTAATTAAGATCTTAATTTTGATCTCTTCTTTTAAGAAAAAATTAAACAAAAGAGAGTCAAATTTCTCCAATTATTGTAATTAGGTGTTTAGATGTATCTAGATGCTCTCAAAACACTCAAAAAAACTAATTTTGACTACTTACATAATCAATTTAGACCCCAAATAACACATTTTCTAAATGTTTTGTCTCTTGGGAAATATGAATAAAATCCTGTATAAAAGGAATAAGATGGCCTTATCCCAGACTTTCACATACTAAAATCTCTCTATATTCTTGTGACCACATCAAGGAATAACTCTTTTCGATTACATCATTAGAAAAGAAATTAAATTATTGGCGTCTTTCTAATGATAACTACCCAATAAACACAATAAAGTTGGGGTAGAAAAAATAACTCACCTAGATACATAAACAACTAGGTATCCGAGTTGGAATATGTACAAGAGTACAAGGAACATAGTCCAAAATTATGTGCAAAAATGAAGGCAAATGCTACCCTCAAAGCACATGAAATTATCCAAAAGATCAAAAGATGGATAAAAGCATAGAAGCTCCTCAAATCCATGAAAACCATAGTTGATTATAAAAAACAATGCATGCCATCCAATGGACATTAATCATGCCAAAAGAAGCATTAAAATTGGTGACCAACGCATCAATCCGGAGTATATGAATGTGGTGTCATTCAAGCAAAACTCCAAAGTAAGCAAGTCAAACACATGTGTGTAGCATTCATTAAAAAAAACCCTAGGCAAAACCTGATGAGTCCATATAAAACTTGGAAAACATCTAATAAAATCCACCAAAACAAACTGATCAGCTAACCCATGATAGAATTTGTCTTAGGCTTAAGAAATTAAGCACAAACCACACTTAAACAAGTGCATAATAAATTTTTATGAAAAAGTATCAAAGGTGAAACACACTTTGAACACAGATTATAGCCATCAAATGAAATTAAGGAACATGTCCAAAAAGAATGGCTAAACAATGGTAAAAAATCATGAAAACATCGTTCAGAAATAATCCAAACAGAAATAACTATTAATATGAGGTATAATCGCATTAATAATATGCGAATAACCCGCATCTATCTAATGTCAGCACAAGAAAACGTACTTCAACATTAAATAACCCTCGAAAATATTAAATTCTTGAGAAAAATAATTATCATGATTTTTCCTAAATTTTTCCAAATTCTATAGGGCCTCAAAATACGATAATTTTGAATTCCACCAAACCTATCTTATGGCATTCCAAACTTATATTTTTCCAGAAAATTTTTAGCAATTTAATTTTCCAAAATTCCATCGATATTTTATAAATACCAATTTTTTTAGGATTTTTAAAAAATATTTCTAGAAAATTCCTAATTTTTCATGAGAATCCCATCGTTCACGAAATTTTTGATTCCACCCGACAATTCTCAAATCCAATGAAAATTTATAATTTTAATGGATTTTTCAAATTTCTGGGTCAAAAAGTATATTTTTAAAGGAATTTGAATGGTCACAGGAGCTCAAATGGACACACCACATGCCAAATACCAACCCCACATTTTCCAAAAATTTAAAATAACCTTTGTCTAATTTTTAGGAATTTTTAAAAAAGATTAATTAACCTCGAACGCATTTAGAATACGAACGGTCAAAAAAAATTTGGAATCCCAATGGTTTTCCCGAAATACGAAAAGCCAACAGTTTCGAGAAAATGAAAAGACAAAAAAAATCGGAATGTGAAAGGTCAAAAGTTTCCGGAATCCGAAAGGTCAAAATATTTCCCGGAATTTGGAAAGCCAAAAGGTTTCCCGGGAATGTGGAAAGCCAAGAGATTCCAAGAAAAAAATTTCAAAAAATTCTAGAGTTTTTTTTCTCAATTCTCATATTTTTCCTCCTTTTTAGGCTTTTCCAAACTTTTTTGAAAGGATTTCAAAAGCTCTTTTTTTTAATTTTAAAAAAATCATTTTTAAAATATTAAAAAGCTTTTTAAAGCTTTAAGCTTTAAACCTTTTTTTTTAAATTTTATAAAAACGATTTCAGGGGGGTGGCGTTTTTTCGTTGGCTGCCAACAAACACCCCCCCTCCCCCCCGCCCGTGCGGCACATTGCAAGACTCTGAGAGAGTCTCTTCTCTTTCCACTCTCTCCTCTCTCCATCTTCTTCCATTTAACCTTCTCTCTCCACCCCCTCCTTCTCTGTAATCAGAGAGGAGGATTAACAATTTAATTAATCTTTTTTATTAATCATAATTAAAAGTTAATTATGATTAAAAATTAATCACTTATGCCAACTAAAAGGCGTTCACATGGGCGGGAGAAAAATAGAAGAGAAATTCAGATTTGAGAGGTGAAGAGGGTCCCACGAACACAAGAGAGCATTTCATGCATCAACATGTTGCCCCTACTGCATTTTAGCAAAAAATCGACAGAAAATGGATAGAATATCTACGGAAAACCCGCAAAAATGCATAAAAATATAATTTTAACCAGATAAATGCTCAAATAATCTCTAAAAAATTAGAAAAAATTTCCTAAAAATTATAGAAATTCAGGGAATCCATTCTACCAAAAATGTATGCAACAAAATATGCGGTATTTTGGTAAAAATTTCCATTAATGCTTATTTTAATTCATAAAAATAGAAAAAAATAGCATTAAACTCACGGAATTCCCTCGCAACGTCGATTCATCCATTGAATAGTAGTAACACGTGTTCCAACCACCATATCGACGATCCACGTGAAAATTATCAACACAAATCAACAAAATAACATTTTTATTTAGTAAATATTAAACTTTACTTCAAAAAATACCAAAAATTATAATAAGAAAGAAAAAATAACAACAATTTGCTTTGATACCACTGTTAAAACCCTAAGATCTCTCTAGATAATTGTTATGCATAAACATGCATAAAGCAGGCATAAACTCATCCACCCAACCACCCTTGAGCAAGGGATGCACACATGAATTATAATGAAGTACATCATACCTTTACCTTGATGTCCCCCATACCATCAAGAGATATAACTCCAATCCAATAGCATGTAGCTATATAGTGTGAAATGGTAGGTGAGTAGGTATGATCCTCTACACAAGAGAACATAACATAACCTAACCTAGCCTCAAGATAACATCAAGAGACCATAGCCTAAGTCTCCCTTGAGTGTGCCCCATGCCCCTATTATATAGGAGGGCGCTCAAGTGACTCTTGACTCTCCATTTCCCATGTGTGACCCTTGGATGCATGACCCTAACCTTAACCCTTAAGGTTAGTCCTAACCCATTCTCCAAAAATTACGATATTTTATCTCTCCTCTCTCTTCAAGTCTAGTTCCAAAAAGTAAGCTAAACTGACCCAAAAAGTTCCCATGCTCCCATGCTCACAAGCCTAATGTGGGTTAGCCTCCTAGTATATGCACACAAAATGTGCATATAACAAGGAGAAAAGAAGCATAGTGGTAGAGAGAGAGAGAGAGAGAGAGAGAGAGAGAGAGAGAGAGAGAGGAATGATAGATAGAGAGTATGTGTGCGTATATTGAGAGAGAGAGAGAGAGAGAATGAGGAGAAAAGAAGCATAGTGGTAGAGAGAGAGAGAGAGAGAGAGAGAGAGAGAAAGAGAAAGAGAGAGAGAGAGAGAGAGAAATGGTAGAGAGAGAGTATGTGCGTGTATATTGAGAGAGAGAGAGAGAGCGAGCTCTCTGAGAGAGAGAGAGAGAGAGAGAGAGAGAAGTAAGCAAATGTGTTTATACATGAGAGAGAGAGTTTGAGAAAGAGAGAAGAGGGAGAGAATGGGAGAGTGGATGAGAAAGATCAAATGTGTTTATGCATGAGAGAGAGAGTTTGAGGAAGAGAGAAGAGGGAGAGAATGGGAGAGTGGATGAGAAAGATCAAATGTGTTTATTCAAGAGAGAGAGAGAGAGAGAGAGAGAGAGAGGAGAGGAGAGGGAGAGAATAATAAAGAGGTCAAGCAAGAGGCCGATAGAGAGATAGTGAGAGGAACAAAGAATTAGTGTGTGTATATGAGAGAGAGAGAGAGAGAGAGAGAGAGAGAGAGAGAGAGAGGTAATGAGGTAAAGAATAATGAGAGGGTTTATGTCTCTCTCTCAAAGGGATAAGAAGTAAAGAGGGTATGTGTGTGAGAACATAGAAAGAGAGAGACTGAGAGATATAAGGGGAGGAAAAGAAGATATGAAGGTATAAATAGAGAGAGAGAGTGTGTGGGGGAATGAAGAAGAGAAAGGGTGAGGGTTGAGAGAGAGAGAGAGAAAAAGAGAGAGAGAGAGAGAAAGAGAGAGAGAGAGAGAGAGACATCTCAAAGACATTAAACCATCTCAAAGATTTTGATAATAAGGATTACTATAAATCCTCATCTTGAAGAAGGTATGATGGTACGAATGCCAATTAACAAGTCATTTACCATTGAGGCTAATAACATAAGTACTTACATAAGTAAATAGGTAAATTTTGAAATAATAATGTGTGGCATGGATGTTTGATATCTCTTTAAATTAATAATAAATTGGCGAACCCATGGTGGTGGATGGTGTATAGTAAGGAGGATGCTCATTTGGTCACATCACATGTAAGCAAGGTGGTTTAACAAAGCTTTTTTTAATGCTGAAGTTCCTACATGAATGTGTATTTAATTATGTATGTGTATACTCATATTAGATGTACATAATAATTGAATATTGCTTTGATTTGAGATTTATCTCAATCCTGAGAGAGGGCCATCCCACATATAGCATTGAAAGATGTCTCTCTCCGTATACTAAAAGAGGGTTATCCCACATACAATATTGAATGAGTGCCTCTCTCTCTCTCTATCACACACACACACACACACACACATGCACACACACATACACACATTCACAGACACACACAACCATTCACACACGCATGCACACACAAACAAACACACGCATGTACACATTCACTTTTATTAGATTACTCCCTTAATTTAAGAGAATCCTAGACAAGACAACGCGTGTGTATGTGATATATATATATATATATATATATATATATATATATATATATAGAGAGAGAGAGAGAGAGAGAGAGAGATCTCAAAGACATCAAATCATATATCTCTCTCTCTCTCTCTCCCTCTCTCCCTCTCTCTCTCTCTCTCTCTCTCTCCCTCACACACACACACACACATGTGTGAGAGAAACCCTAAACCCTATAGCCTACACCCCAAACCCTGAACCCTAGACCCTAAAGCCAAAATCCCAGACCCTAGACCCTAGACCTTAAAACCTAAACCCAAAATCCTAAACCGAAAAAACTAAACACAAAACCTTAAACCCTAGACCTCGAAACCCTAAACCCTAAACCCTAGACCCTAAAACCTAAACCCAAAATCCTAAGCCCTAAACCCTAGACCCTGGACTCTAAACCCTAAACCCCAAACACTAAATCATTAACCCTACACCCTAGATCCTAAACCCTAAACCAAAAACCCTATAGCTTAGACCCAAAATCCTAAACCCTAAACCCTAAATCCTAGACCTTGGACTCTCAAACCTATACCCTAAATCCTAAACCTTAAATCCTAAACGCTAAACCTCTATACCCTAAAGCCCAAACCCTTAACCCTAAACCCTATAACTTAGACCAAAAACCCTAAACCCTAGACCCTAGACCCTAAACCCAGGTCATCCCCCAGACCTTGGACTATAAAACCTAAATCCTATAACCCTAAACCTTTAAATCCTATAGCCTAGACCACAAACCCCAAACTCTAAACCCTAAACCCCAAACCACGGACCCTAGAATCTAAAACCTAAACCCCAAACCCTATAGCAGCCTAGACCCTAAACCCTATAGCCTAGAGAGAGTTTGAGGAAGAGAGAAGAGGGAGAGAATGAGAAAGTGGATAAGCAAGATCAAATGTTTATGCAGCATGAGCAATATCAAATGTTTAGGCATGATAGAGAGAGTTTGAGGAAGAGAGGAGAGGGAGAGAATGACAGAGTGGCACCCTAAACGCTACACCCTAAACCCTAAACCCTAAACCCCAAACCCTAGACCCTAGACCCTAGACTCTAAACCATAAACCCCAAACCCTAAATCGTACACCCTAAATCATACACCCTGAACCCTAGATCCTAGATCCTACACCACAATCCCTATAGCCTAGACCCCAAACCCTAGACCCTAAACCGTAAATCCCAAACCCTAAAGCCCAAACCCCAAACCCTTGACCTTGGACTTTAAACCCTAAACCTCAAACCCTTAACCCTAAACCGTACACCCTAAATCCTAAATCTTAAATCCTAGACCTAGACCCTAGGTCGTAAACCCTAAACCCTAAACCCTATAACCTAGACCCCAAACCCTAAACCCTAAACCCTAAACCCAGATCCCAGACCCTCAGCTCTAAAACATAAAGCCTAAATCCTAATTTTTATAACCCTAAAACTCTAAATCCTATAACCTAGACCCTAAACCCTAAATCCTAAACCACAAACCCTAGACCCTAAACACTAAACCCTAGACCCTAGACCCTAGACCCTAAACCCAAATCCCAGACCTTGGACTCTAAAACCTAAACTGTAAACCTAAACCCTATAACCCTAAACCTCTAAATCCTATAACCTAGACCCTAAACCCCAAACCCTAAACCCTAAATCCCAAACCCTAGACCCTAGACCCTAGACTCTAAATCCTAAACCCCAAACCCTAAATCCTAAACCCTAAATCCTAGACCCTAGACTCTAAACCCTGTAGCATAGACCCAAAACCCAAAACCCTAGACCCTAGACCCTAAACCCTAAATCCCAGACCCAGGACTCTAAAACCTAAACCCTAAAGCCCAAATCCTAAACCCTAAACCGTAAACCTTGAAATCCTATAGCCTAGACCCTAAACCCTAAAAACTAAACCAAAACCCTAAACCCTAGCCCTCTAAACCTTATAACGTATCTCCTAAACCCTAGACCCCAAACCATAAATCCTTAAACCTTAGACCCTAAGCCCTAAACCCTAAACCCTAGACCTTGGACTCTAACTCTAGACCCTATACCCGAAACCCTTAACCCTATACCCCAAACTCTAATTATATATATATATATATATATATATATATATATATATATATGCATTCATGTGTATGATATGTATGTATGTATCTACTAATTATATATAAGTGCGTGTGTATGATGAGTATGTATATATATAATTATCGTATGTGTTTATGTGTGGAGAGAATTACTATGATGTATACACGAGTGTGTATGATATATATACATATATATATCTGGGTATGCTAGAAGAATTAGTGTGAATTAGATATCTTTTTGTACCTCTATGATTAACTTTATGTGTGAATGTAAATGATTTCTTTTTCACCTCTATGGATTAAACTCTTTATGGTTCTTAAGCTGACCCTTTGTCCATTAAAAATAACTCTTCATGTATAGATACACTTTTAATGATTTCACCTCTATGATTACACATATTCATAGACACACACACACACACACATTCACACACACTCATGCGCGTGCACACACACACACACATGTACACATTCGCTTTTATTAGCTTACTTCCTTAATTTAAGAGAATCATATACAAGACAATGTGTGTATGTGATATATATATATATATATGTAGAGAGAGAGAGAGAGAGAGAGAGAGAGAGAGAGAGAGAGGAGAGAGAGAGAGGTATTAACGTCAGTAGAATGCAACACGAGGGCATATACGACCAACAGAGAGAGAGAGAGAGAGAGATGATTCTCTCTCTCTCTCTCTCTCTCTCTCTCTCTCTCACACACACACACACACACACACACACATACACACACACACATGCATGCATGAGTGGAATGAAGGGATGTAATGCATGAAAATTATGAGTAATCACCATGTAAACATGATGCCTAAGTGTGTTTAGTCTCTCACCAAGAGAATGGAAATAGCCTTCCACAAGCCAAGAGAGAAGCCATGAGCTCCAAGAAACATAAGTTTCCATTTCTAAAAATGATCATCAAAAGTTACAACCATGGTCCAAGTCCCCTCTTTTATACATGGACTTGTCCCATTATTAACCCTATTGAATAAAGTTCCTACTTTATTACAAACCATCCCTTCCCAAAGATTTTGTCCTCAAAATCAATAACATGTACAATCTCAAAGTATGAGACTCTAATGTAATCAATGGGAAGTGGTTAAGAGTTCTCAAGTACATCCAAAGCACATATACAATGAAAATCCGGATGTATACAAGTCCACAAAGCTTCAAGCCCAAAGTGTATGAGTGGGACTGTTATGACAGCCCTTCTAGTCGATGAAGACCCTTGAAAATCCTTCATTTAGACTCCATATATTGGGCTGAAAATGATATGTACACTCAGCCATATGTAGCCCACATCATAATCTTTCATTAGGATACGCCATGAAGCTTGTTGGAGTAGAAAAATAGGCCCAATAGTAGACCTTCCCAAAGCTGTCCAGAAATTACAGCATGTATACTTCTCCTCATATTACCCAATTTGCTCAAGTAAACCATACCACTTGGTCACGGAAAGTCATCCACAAGTAAGCCATGTTGTTGGACATACTCCAATGATTGCCAAGTAGCCTCATCCATGGGTAATTGCTTCCATTTGACAAGGTATTCATCGATATTCCGATTCCTCAACTCTCTTGTCCTCTTGCCAATAACCCTCTCCGGCTCATAAATGATCTCACCTTCTTCATTCATGGGTGGAAGCTCTTCCATCTCTTGAGGCAAAGATCCCATAAACCTCTTAAGGTTAGATACATGAAACACATTATGGATCCTTGTCGAAGAAGGCAAATCCAATTTGTAGGCCAAATCACCAACCCTCTTGATAATCAAGTATGGTCCATAATACCTATGAGCCAATTTTGAGTTGGTTACACCTTTGAGAGTGTTATGCCGACTCTTGGGAAGCTTCAGTAGCACATAATCACCCTCTTCAAACTCCACATTCCTTCTATGAACATCCGCATTAGCCTTCATGACATCTTGAGCCTTCTTCATATTGTCCTTGCAAAGTTGAAGAAGTTGTCTCATTCTTTCCAACTCTTCTTTTGCCAATGGATTGACCACTTTGTCTTCATGGAAGGCTATCGATGGCACATGTACTTGATATCCATAGAGAGCCTCAAATGGTGACATGCCAATACTCAAATGCTTGCTTGAATTATGGCAGAATTCAGCAAGATAAAGTCACTCATCCCAAGATGTTTGCATGTCATGACAATAGTGCCTCAAGTACACCTCAAGCCATTTGTTTGTGCACTCCGTTTGCCCATCCGTTTGAGGGTGATAGGACGTAGATGGAGTAATTTGAGTACCCAAGCTCTCATATAATGACCTCCAAAAAGTCCCCATGAACTTGGTATCTCGATCACAAACTATGTTGAGTGGCAAGCCATGTATCTTGAATACATGTTCCAAAAATTGCTTGGCAATATGAGAGGCTCCATAAGTGGTATTTGAAGCAATGAAATGGGCTGATTTTGTAAGCCTATCAATCACCACAAATATTTGATCCCATCCATGCTTTGTCTTTGGTAGACCCGTGATGAAGTCCATAGAAATGTGAGTCCATTTACCATTCGGAATAGGTAATGGATGAAGTAAACCACTTGGGAGTTGATGGCTATCCTTATTCTTTTGACAAGAAGCACATTCCATCACAAACTTCTTCACATCTCTCCATATACCTTTCCAATAAAAACTCTTGCTCACTTTATCATAGGTTTTGAGTACACCAAGATGGCCCGAAAGTGGTGAAGAATGCATCTCATGAAGCACCTTTGGTATGTAGAATGAGGTAGGAACCAAATACACCTTACCCTTGTACCACAAGAGACCATTGTGAAGCTTGTAATGAGGAAACTCTCCACCATCACCTTGCTGTAATTTGGTATAAATATGGGCAGCACCTTCATTGATGAGGTATTCCTCTTGAATCCCCTTGATCCATTCACTATATACCTCCATGATTGAAGTTGTAGCGCATGCCCACATTCTAGACAATGCATCCACCACTACATTGTCCTTCTCGGGTGTGTAGGATATCTCAAAATCATATCCTTGAAGTGTGGCCAGCCATCTCTTTTGCTTGGGAGAAAGATTTGGTTGGGAGAGGAAAAATTTCAGCACCCTATGATCACTTCTCACCTTGAAATGAGCACCATAAAGATAGTGATGCCACTTCTTGATGGCATGAAGTATGGCTAGCATCTCTTGCTCATAAACATGAAGCCCCATCTCCTTTTCGGTAAGCTTTCTACTTTCAAATGCAATGACTCCATGCTCTTGATACAAAACTGCCCCAATTCCTCTACCACTTGCATCCGCCCTCACATAAAATGTCTTTGCAAAATCCGGACATACAAGTATAGGGGCTGAAGTGAGCAACTCCTTGAGCTCATTGAAGCTCTTGTTGGCAATGGAATCCCAAAAGAAAGCCTCCCTCTTGAGCAAGTCGGTAAGAGGTGCCGCAATGGATGCATAATGTTGCATGAATCTTCTATAGAAAGAAGATAATCCCAAAAATCCTCTCAATTGAGTTGTATTGCTTGGTGTTGGCCACTCTTTGACACATGCCACTTTCTTAGGATCAGCCCTTATGCCATTCTCACCCACCAAGTGTCCAAGATATTCCACTTCATTGACCATGAATGTGCATTTGCTCTCCTTTGCATAAAGCTTGTGCTTCCTCAACACTTCAAACACTTGCTTCACATGACATAGATGTTCCCCTTTGCTCTTGCTATAGATCAAGATGTCATCGAAGAACACTAGCACAAACTTGAAAAGAAGGGGAGCCAATATCTGATTCATCAATGCTTGAAAAGTGGCCGGAGCATTTGTAAGACCAAAGGGCATCACCATGAAGTGAAACAATCCCCTTTCCGTCCTAAATGCTGTCTTCTCTTCATCACCTTCCTTCATCCTTATTTGATGATATCCCGATCTCAAATCAATCTTGGTGAAGAACTTTGCCCCTTTGAGCTCATCAAGAAGATCATCAATGCGAGGTATGGGATACCTATTCTTGATTGTGACCTTGTTCAAGTCACGATAATCAATGCACATGCGAAAGGATCCATCCTTCTTCTTCACCAAGAGAACGGGAGATGCAAATGGAGATTGTGAAGGTTGAATAAGACCCATAGCAAGCAAATCTTGCACTTGCTTAGCCACTTCCTCTCTTTCTACCTTAGACAAACGATAAGGAGGCTTGTTGACAACCTTTGCATTTGGTTCAAGTACTATGGCATGGTCAATCTCCCTTTTAGGTGGTAGACTCTTTGGCACTTGCAAAATATCTTCATACTCCTTAAGAAGAGTTGCCATTTTCTCATCTATGTGCTGTCCACTGCCTTCCATCCCCTCTTGGGTAACATGTAACACATAGATAGTGCCAAAAGCCTTAATCTCTTTCTTGAGTCGCCTTGGAGTGATCAAAGAGAGCTTCTTAGGTGCATTTGCAGCAAGTACCACTTGTTGCCCATGATGTAGAAAGCTCATGAAACCTTGTTGAAGGTTCATGTGAATGTCACCAAGTGAAGCCAACCAATCACACCCCATGATAATGTCGATGGGACCCATATCCAAAACCACCAAATCACCTTCCCAAGTGTATGAAGAGGATAAAACCACTTTTGTAGAAGGGCAAACCAAACTAGTCTTCTCACTTTCCCCATTTGCCACTTGCACTTGGAACGTTGTAGGTGTCTTCTTTGTGTTGAGTTTGAGAGAGTTGATGGATTTAGAGTTGATGAAGCTATGAGTGCTCCCGGAATCCACAAGAATATGTGCAACCCTCCCATTGATGGTCCCCACCAACCTTAGTGTGCTTGGGTTCTTGCAACCCGCCAACAACTCTTGTGAGATAGAGCATATGCAAGCTGAAATTTCTGCATTGGTAGGCATGTCTCCATCCACAAGGCTTTCCTTAACTCCACCTCCCGGATCAAACGGAAACTCACCATCCTCCGTGATGAAAGAATGGTCTTCAAGTGACTCCTCATGTGCTTCTTCATTGCAATCCTCCCATTTCTCAATGTCATGAGAGTCATCCTTGTTCTCTTCCTCATCCATGAGGATCATAGTGGCCACAATCTTCTTTGATTTGCACACATGCCCGGGTGACCACCTCTCTTTGCACTTGAAACATAGCCCTTTGCTTCTCAACTCCTCAATCTTTGGATCATCCATTCTTTGAGTCTTCTTGAAGGGTTGAAAGGGCTTCTTCTTCATGAAGTCACTACTCCTTTTGGCATCAAATTGATGTATCCCATTCTTTGGCTGTCCACCCCCAAATGATGTAGGAGTTCTTGGATTAGAGGATGGTAATGTAGAGGTAGGACCTTTCCCAAAATTGTAAGAAGTAGTGGTTGGTTTGAGTGTGTCTTTGGTGAAGGTCATGGGCTGAGACCTCTTGTACTTTGGCTCATAGAGTTCGGCTAACCTCATAGCTTCTTTGAGAGAGTTAGGCCTTTGAGCCGACACATCCGCCTTGATGAAGTGTTCAAGCCCATGCACAAACTTTTTCATCTTCATGTCTTCACTCAAGCCTTCCACGTACATTGAAAGCTTCAAAAATCTCTTGATGTAACCTCTCACCATCATCCCCTTTTGAGAAAGCTCATACCATTCTTCATGGTATCGGTCGAGCACTAAGGGTGAAATGAAGGCCAAGTTCATCTCCCGCTTCAATCCTTCCCAAGTTGATGGCGTGTTCCCTTGTTTGACCAAGTGCCTCCACCATTGATGAGCATAATCTTCAAGATGTAAGGAGGAAAATTGTACCATATCACGCTCACTTTTTGGGTAAAGTTGGAAATAGGTGTCAAGCTTGGTAGCCCACTCCTCCAACTCTTGCGGAGATGACCCGTCACCTTTGAACTTTGATAGTGAGATTTTGTCTTTGACATCCTTGGAAGATATGTGGGATGGGTTATCATGTTGGGTAGAGGGCTTAAATCTTTGCATCTTTGAGTATGACTCCATAAATTGTGCAAAGTCTTTGTAATCCCTCTTGATGATATTCGATAATTCCATCCACTTCTCGTGAGCATCCCTTTGTCTTTGGGCAAAGGACATTTGATTCCAATCGAGTGCAATCTCCCCATCATTCACAAACGCCTCATCCTCTTCCCTTGAATGCATTGCCCTAGAAGAGGTAGGACCCTTTGATGCATTGAGGTGAGACAAACCCGAATGAAAAGAAGGAGGAAACATCTCCTTGACAAGAGGTCTCCGTGCATCCGCCATGAATCCCCGAGTGGATGCTCCCAATGGATCCTCTTGTACGGCCTTCATGGAATCCTCATTCAAAATGCCCTTGCCTTTTCTTTGCTCATAGTCACCGTAATTCCCATGCTTTTCTTGTGCTTGAGACTTCCCAAACTTGTCCTCCATCACACCAATCCGTGAGGATAATGTTTCAAAATGAGAATCAAGCTTGGAGTCTAAGGTCTCCAACCGTTGTACAAGCATTTGCATGAGGGTGTCATGGTTGACCGCCGCTTGTGTCCCTTGAGAAATTTGATTATGTACATTGCCCCCATTGTCTTCATTGATGAATGCATCCCTTGCATCCATATTACCTTCCATGTCCTCATCACCCATGATCATTTCTTGCACAACATCCCCACCCTTGCGTGGTCTTCCCTTCGGCATAGTGAAGAAAATGCAAGATGTTGGTAGAATGCCCAAATGATGTCGGAATTGGACAAAAGAAGGTTCTATGGGTAGGTAATGGTGTCTACTATCCTCCCAAATGAACACAGTAAGAATTAGGTGTGGGCAAGTACTCTCTGTTTTAGGATTTGTGCGGGACAGCTGAAAGTAGTAATTTGGCTCTAAAACGCAAAATATATGTCGGAATTAGGATTTTGACGGCTCTATCGAAAGCTAACGGAAGATAGAACCTACCCCTAAAAGCATTTTGATTCAGTCAAAGTGGAAGTATATTCTGTTTGACTTTGACCAGAAAGTTAACATGACTACTTTGACCAAGATTGTGATATCCGATTAAGGGGTTCTATGGCTCATTTGAAAACTCTCAATGAGTAGAATAGAGTCGTGTAATCACTCGGACCTAATCCCAAAAATCCTAGGACTGAATTAGGGTTTTGTAAAATCCCAGAAATTCCCAAAATTCGGTCCCAAAGCTCAATCCGGCTACAAATGATTGGTGTTTCTCCCCTTGGTAGTTGTGAATAACTCTTCAAGTGTATCCATGGGGTAAATCTCCAATCAATAAGCTTGTTTGGCTCCCTTGTTGGAAAAATTCCGCCATAGTCTCCTTTGTAATTGGAACCAAATCTCAAATGAAAATGCCACTTCTCAAATCACCATGCAATACTCTTTGTATCCCACAATGTCATGAAAGATCATATGCACTCTTTGTCCATCAAAGCATTTGCAATATCCATACAATATGACGGAAAAAGGGGCCCCATTGCCCAAATGCATCCACAAAGTCGATGGTGAGGATTGTTGAGGACGCGCGTTGAAGCTTGCCGATCTCCCGACCAAGCTCTTCTCACCCCTTCACCAAGTTTTCCTCCAAGGTGAAGGTTGAGGCCATTTCTTCACACCGGTGTACCTAATCCCCCTTTGTACCGCTTTTCCAAGGCAATCACGGCACAAAGAGTTCAAGCCATTCTCCCCTTGGCCTCTCCAACCAATGCCAAGGTACCCTCACACATTGCTAGATTCTATAGAAACTTGAAGTGGTAGCAATGGTGAGTGTAGGTACAAAATGATGTGGATAATATCAAATGATAGAACAAGTTTGTTGGCTTACAAGTATTGAGCATGACTCATGCCCTTTTACAATTTAGAACTCACCAATAAAGCATGGACTCATACCTCAATCCATCATCCAAAAGCTCCAACACAAACCAACAATTCACAATGCCCTCACCATGGCATTTGCATAAGCAATTGTTAACCACAATCAAGGCATTTGCAATTGCATTCCAACAATCCCTTTCACATCATATTGACAAATGCATGCTTCCAAATGCTCTCTCTTATGCCCATGTGTAAAACATAGCATTGGCATGGCTATGTATAGCATCCATAGTGTCCATATGGCATCAAGATGAGCATAAGAGACTCCAAAAACATTGCATAAGCTTGCTATTCCATCAATGGCATGCCAATTGAGACATAATGAAGAAAATCCCCCAAAATGTGATCTATGAATTGGCCAAGCTCATGTGGAATCAATTCCTTTCACCATTGCCATCAATAATGCATGGAGAAGCAATATTGGCATGTGAATGGTCAAGCTTCAATGGTTAATTTCTGAAAATTAGAGGAGTTTGAATGTGTCCACCCTAATCCATTCCCAGGCTCCACCAAATGCTTCAAACTTGCAAGAAATTGATCAAACCACTCACCAATGTCATCCGGAAAGCTTCAATGGTAGAAAATTGTTGAAGAAACCTCTTGTTGAAGAAAAACGTAGCTCTCTTTGCTCTGAAATTTGCAGCCACATAACATCTCCCATGTGCTTGAATAAGGCTTGAAAATATGCTCCAAACAAGGGCTAAGAACCCTATTGCCTAGCTTTCAACTCTTGAGGTAGTAGAGCTAGGCTTCACCTAGCTCTCCCTCACCATTTCAACGCCGTTTTGAGGCGGCAGCCTGCAGCAGCCCGTCGCCCTCCTCTTTGCCTCCTTCATGAGATGAGAATGCTCACAAAGATGCCTATGAATGATGTACAAGCTTAGCAATTGAGAGATATGGTTCATGGAAGGTAGGTTAAGCTCAACTTTCAGCCATGGAGAAATGAACAAAAGCTCCCAAATCTTGAGAAAAAAAATTAGCAAGAAGAGGCTCAAATGAAAGATCTCAGAAAGCTCTACAAAAACCCTAAGGTTTGGCATCAAAACGGGTAAAGGAAGAGCATCCCATGGCTATGGAAAGCTTGAGGAAGAAGAAGATGATTACTAATCATGATTAACAGAAAAGTTAATTGCAATTAGTCACTTGCCCTAAGTTTTGGCCCGACTGCCCCAAATTTTTGGTCCAGAGGCCCAAAATTTGGTCCAAAAATGGCAAAATTGGCCAAAATCACTCAAAATTCAAGCAATTTCCATGAAATGCTCACCATCTCCATGAGATTAAGCAAGATTAGAGAAGATTTGTCAAGAATCACTCAAGGATTACAAGAAAATGAGAAAAAAAAATGAAAGAAACTCAAATTTTCAAGCAAATTTTCCCAACAACCCATGCATGCCCATGATCAAAATCAAGAGCTCTGATACCAATTGGAATGAAGGGATGTAATGCATGAAAATTATGAGTAATCACCATGTAAACATGATGCCTAAGTGTGTTTAGTCTCTCACCAAGAGAATGGAAATAGCCTTCCACAAGCCAAGAGAGAAGCCATGAGCTCCAAGAAACATAAGTTTCCATTTCTAAAAATGATCATCAAAAGTTACAACCATGGTCCAAGTCCCCTCTTTTATACATGGACTTGTCCCATTATTAACCCTATTGAATAAAGTTCCTACTTTATTACAATGAGAGAAATAGTGAGAGGTAAAGAGGGTACATGTGTGAGAACACAGAAAGAGAAAGATTGAGAGATAGAAGGCGGAGAAAAGAAGATGTGGATGTATAAATAGAGAGAGCGTGTGGGGGAGAGAGAGAGAGAGAGAGCGTGTGGGAGAGAGAGAGAGATGTCAAAGACATTAAACCATATCAAAGATTTTGAAAATAAGGATTACTATAAATCCTCATCATGAAGAAGGTATGATGGTACGAATGCCAATTAACAAGTCATTTACCATTGAGGCTAATAACATCAGCACTTACATAAGTAAATAGGTAAATTTTCAAATAACAATGTGTGGGCATAGATGTATGATAACTCCTCAAATTAATAATAAATTGTTGAACCCATGGTGGTGGATGGTGTATAGTTACACAAACACACATTGAGAGAGAGCATGTGCGTGTATATTGAGAGAGAGAGAGAGAGAGCCAGCGGGGGGAGAGAGAGAGAGAGAGAGAGAGAGAGAGAGAGAGAGAGCCAGCGGGGGGAGAGAGAAGAGAGACAGAGACAGAGAGAGAAGTAAGCAAATCTTTTTGTGCATGAGAGAGAGAGTTTGAGGAAGAGAGAAGAGGAGAGAATGAGAGAGTGGATAAGCAAGATCAAATGTTTATGCATGAGAGGGAGAGTTTGAGGAAGACACACACACACACACACACACACACACACACATATACACACACACACACATATATATATACATGTATATATATATACATGCATATATATACACATGTATATATATATACATGTATATATATATATATACATACATACATGTATATATATATATATATGTATATATACATACATGTACATATATATATATACACATGTACACACATATATATATATGTATGTATGTATGTATGTATGCATGCATGCGTATACATGTATAAATATATATATATATATATATTTATACATGTATATGAATACATACATGTACATATATATATATATATATATATATACACACATATGTATATATATATGTATGCATGCATGCATGGATGTATGTAAGTATGTATGTATCTATATAAATGTGTATACACACACACCCACACCCACATATACCTATATAAGCTTATATTTATATATATTCAATGTATTTTCTATTTTAGGAAACTTACATTATTATATTATAACTTAAATATATATAAATATAATATATATAAATATCATGCCTAAAATAGAATATATAATATAGAATATTATATGGGCATGATATTTATATTTATTATAGAATATATATATATAAATATCATGCCTAAAATAGAATGTTCTATTTTAGGCATGATATTTATATATATATATATTCTATATTATATATTCTATTCTAGGCATGATATTTATATATATTATATTTATCATCTAATAATGTAAATTTCCTAAAATAGAGAATACATATGATAAAAACCGTTGGGAATTAATGAATATTTGGGCCGTTCGCCAGCCTGTTTCCCGCTTGACGAGTTGTTTCTTCGGCATTGCGTTTCTTGCTGGTTTCTCCCCCATAGCTAGCTGCCTTGGCGCCTGTGCTACGGCCGTCTCTGCCTTCGAGTACTGTACGTGCTAGCTGTTGCAGCCTTCAATGTACTTTACTAGCTAGCTGCCTTCGTCGACAGCAGTGATAGGCGCCCTTGAGTACATGTGTGCTAGCAAGCGTCGTCATCGACTGTGATAGCCGTGTTGTGATAGGCGCCGTCGACAGCACACTAGCAGCTACTGTCGTTGTGATGGCCGCGTTGTGAGAGGCACCGTCGACAACACACTAGCAGCTGCCATTGTTGTGATAGGCGCCGTCGACAGCACACTAGCAGTTGCCGTCATTGTGATAGGCGCCTTCGACAGCTGCCGCCGTTGTGTATAGCACACGCCGCCTTCGACAGCTAGCTGCCGCCGTTGCGACTGCCGCCTTCGACGACTGTGCTAGCAGCCGATCGTTTGTAGCTGCAAGTTCATTGGCCGATTAGCTGCGCCCGATGCCTTGCTATTTGAGTCTCATTGATCTACTGCTGAGAGTAAGACCAAGGCCATAGCCACTTAATTGCATTTTTTGCCGCCTCAATTTTAATTCATTTTTTAACTATTGCAAAGCTAGCACTCAGCTTCTACCATAGCTAGCCACTCTTCCGAGGCCATAGCCATATCTTTCTTACAAGTTCCAAGGCCATACTAAGTTTAATTTCATCATGACCAACTAAGCCAAGCTCTTCCAGTTTCATCTTTACTCTCTCTAAAATTGGGACATCCATGCATCTCGGGCGAAGTACCTCAATCCTGATATCACCCCGTGAATTAAAACACGACACGTGCTTCCCAAGCCTAAATCGACATATCTCGATCGAGATACCAACTAATGTCACGCTAGAGCAGGTTCGGATTTCCAGTGATTATCCATGTCACCATTACATGTCACCGCCACCACATTATCTCGATCGAGATATCTATGCCACTCGAATCCACATCATGGCCACGCTCTATCCCCCTAGGCATATTTGACTAGCCCATCTCCACCGTCCTTGTATCTCGAACGAGATATCAAAATCGAATCTCGACCATCCATTGTTCGAGGTAAAGGAATACAATCTCCACCATCCATGCATCTCGAACGAGATATTGAGATCAAATCTCCACCGTCCAAATACCTCGTTCGAGATACAGAGATACAATCCCTACCGTCCAAATATCTCGTTCGAGATACGTAGATGCAATCTCCATCGTCCAAATATCTCGTTCGAGATACGTAGACGCAATCTCCACCGTCCACTTAGGCACATTGGAAGATGCGATCTCAGCCGTTTGAATATCTCGATCGAGGTATATAATGAATCTCGACCGTCGACATACCTTGGTCGTGGTAATGACTTAAAATCAAAGCCGTCCATGTACCTCGAACGAGATACTAATATCAAATCTCAGTCGCCGTCGATCCTTCACCAATCCTAAAATTAAGTGTGTATCTTGGCCGTATGTTTCACTAACCCTAAAATCCAGAGCGTACATCTTGCAAACCCTAAATTGCATGATGCTACCGAACCTCGATCGAGGTTATAAAACTAGGAAACTTTTTTTTTGCCTCATTGTCAGAAGTCGTTTTCACTCTCCTTGCTCTCTTGATTTGGATTAGCATTAGTGGGCCCATTAGCATTGTTTTATAGCTTCATTAGTGCTACTTAGCACTAAGCATTAGACCCTTCACATTGGACCCTTCACATTGGACCCTTTCACATTGGACCTTTGTGTTAGGCTTAGGTTTTAGCATGGAGTCACACGAGGAGGGCCGTTCGTCTATTGTGGACCTCATCGTGCAAAGATACACCGCGAGTTAGCGGCTATCCGTAGGAGTGCTAGAGACACACCGTCTACATTACATATTGTGGCAGACTTGGAGGCGATGCTTTCATCCCTTCGTAGCCTTCACGATATTGTTTATGTGGATGAGTGGATAGCCCACCATCGCACTGCTCCTGTGTCACATGGCCTGACATATCGTCAGGTCTGTGATCTTGGTCCGATTAGGGATGGAGCCTATTTAGATCTTTTTCTCGATAGTCGTGGGATGAGGCCTAGGGCGGGCAATCCCCTTACTGTTTTGCGGTGTTCGCATCCTCGTATGGCGGCACATATCTATAGTCGATATGTTGTCGCATATAGGAGGATGCCAAACAACCGCCGCCAGATTCCCATGTACTTCGCAAAGCAATTATATGTGGAGTTTGTCTTAGGGAAGGAGGTGGATTACACTAGCCATCGGCCGGGTGGTGCTGCTGGCCGAGGCCATCTCCAGGACCAGGGTAGGCGGCCTCCACCAACCCTTCGTGTAGCTCCTTTAGATCCTTCATTTGTGCCTATGCCGACAGTAGAGGCTCTTGGCACCACCCAGGTTGGCATCGACATACGGAGTACCACGAAGAGCATCCAACATGTGGTACGCCTGTTCTCATGATCGATACCAATGACAGATGTCGAGGTATTTACATATTTATTACTTCATATGTTTTTTTAGTCATTTATTTACATGTTTATATGTACTTTTCTATATTTTTACATGAGCGGCATGGTTGATTGTGTCAAGTAGGGTCCCACACCTACCACTGAGAGGCTCACTCAGGAGTTGGTAGAGGCGAGAGCAGAGATTGACTGCCTTAGAGCTGCATTACAGATGGCAGAGGCAGCTACTGCAGAGGCACAGCATCTGAGAGAGTCCGACATCCAGCAGGTAGGTTTCTCTTGCACGAGAGCGGAGATTGACCGCCTTAGAGCTGCATTACAGACGGCAGAGGCAGCTACCGCAGAGGCACAACATTTGAGAGAGTCCGACATCCAGCAGGTAGGTTTCTCTTGCACGTAAAAGAGTTATAATTAAGGTCCTAAGTTATAAATTTCTTTAAGTAATACCTAATGAGAGAGACTAATCAATTATTTTTATGCTTAGTGCCTTACCTACCTTTATATCCACGGCCTGTTATACAGAGGTTTTTCGACGACCTCTCCCTCAGGATGCACCACCCTTCCTACGTGATGCGTGCTACGCTTTATGTATCGAGGACATTGACACTACTGGTGGATATGCCTTGGGATGTGGACATTTTTTCCATTTTTGGGCATTGATGATCTTCACCCAGGCCTCGTTCGAGTAGATGCTAGGATTGGCAGGCCTATTGATTTTACATCAGCTATTGACTTGGGACTCGATGCCTTCCATGATAGAGATCAGGAGCCCGAGGTGCCTCCAGAGATTGAGTGGAGCTCACATGAGTTTGATGCATACCAGAGAGTCCTACATGAGAGCCAGATCATAGCATATGAGCGTGTGGGTGGTGCTGGTCCTACTGGCATCTCGGGTGATGGTGCTAGTAGCAGTGCTGCTTCTCATGAGCAGCGTGTCCTTACAGCAGCAGAGGAGCTTACACGAGCAAAGTGGCAGACACGTACCATTGCAGATTATAGATTTTGGGTTTACAGACAGAGACGTCTTGCATTAGCATGACGTAGAGAGAGAGAGAGAGGGCTATAGCAGCTTTTGGGACTCGTGAGCTCCCGAGTACACCAACACCAGCTCATGATCCTGCCTTTGAGGCAGACCTCCCCGTAGACATTCGATGACCAACACAGCCGGCACAGCCTCCTCGACGTGCACAGCAGATCGACGTGCACGTAGACCCCCGATAGTTAGAGATGACGATTTTGATTAGGTTTCCGTTGATAGTGACTAAACTCAGACTAGCTGGGTTAGCTCACTCACATTGTACTTAGATTTATGGGCAGTGGGGTAGCTCATTTTCATTCTGATGTACTTATTTGATGTTTATATCATTATGAGTTTTTTCATTATTGAGTATCATTACATTTTAGTTGATGTTCTTGATTTTATTAAATTTTTTAACACTTTGGCTATCATATTGTTTGTTGAAAATCTCAATGCCATCGTACCCAAACATGCTCCGATGGAAACCAAACTTTGCAAGCATGTGGGGGGGACCCACCCTCACATG
Organism: Cibotium barometz; assembly: GCF_041138505.1. Taxonomy (NCBI): domain Eukaryota; kingdom Viridiplantae; phylum Streptophyta; class Polypodiopsida; order Cyatheales; family Cibotiaceae; genus Cibotium; species Cibotium barometz. The sequence continues at coordinate 40,146,289 of NC_141081.1, read as the reverse complement.
TTTGCAAAGTTTGGTCACAATCGGGGCATGTTTGCATTGGTAATAAGCACCCACCAGTGCGGGTTTTTCAAGTCTCTTGGTGCTTAAGAGGCCATGGAAAGTCCGGGCTTTCCCCATACCATCATACCCAAACATGCCCCGATGGGAACCAAACTTTGCAAGCATGTGGGGGGAACCCACCCCCACATGCTTGCAAAGTTTGGTCACAATCAGAGCATGTTTGGTCACAATCAGAGCATGTTTGGATTTGTAATAAGCGCCCAGTGTGGATTTTTCAAGTCTCTTGGTGCTTAAGAGGCCATGGAAAATCTGGGCCTTCCACATACCATCATACCCAAACATGCTCGGATGGGAACCAAACTTTGCAAGCATGTGGGGGGGACCCACCCCCACATGCTTGCAAAGTTTGGTCGCAATCGAAGCATGTTTAGATTGGTAATTAGCACCCAGTGCGGATTTTTCAAGTCTCTTGGTGCTTAAGAGGCCATGGAAAATCCGGGCCTTACCCATACCATCGTACCCAAACATGCTCCGACAGGAACCAAACTTTGCAAGCATGTGGGGGAGACCTACCCCCACATGATTGCAAAGTTTGGTCACAATCAAGGCATGTTTGGATTGGTAATTAGCGCCCAGTGCAGATTTTTCAAGTCTCTTGGTGCTTAAGAGGCCATGGAAAATCCAGGCCTTCCCCATACCATCGTACCCAAACATGCTCCGCTTTGCAAGCATGTGGGGGGGACCCATCCCCACATGCTTGCAAAGTTTGGTCACAATCGGGGCATGTTTGGATTGGTAATTAGCGCCGAGTGCGGATTTTTCAAGTCTCTTGGTGCTTAAGAGGCCATGGAAAATCTGGGCCTTCCCCATACCATCATACCCAAACAAACTCCGATGGAAACCAAACTTTGCAAGCATGTGGGGGGGACCCACCCCCACATGCTTGCAAAGTTTGGTCACAATCGGAGCATGTTTGGATTGGTAATTAGTGCCCATTGTGGATTTCTCAAGTCTCTTTGTGTTTAAGAGGCCATGGAAAATCCGGACCTTGCCCATACCATCGTACCCAAACATGCTCCGATGGAAACCAAACTTTGCAATCATGTGGGGGGGACCCACCCCCATATGTTTGCAAAGTTTGGTTACAATCGAAGCATGTTTTGACTGGTAATTAGGGCCCAGTGCGGATTTTTCAAGTCTCTTGGTGCTTAAGAGGCCATGGAAAATCCAGGCCTTCCCCATACCATCGTACCCAAACATGCTCCGATGGGAACCAAACTTTGCAAGAATGTGGGGGGGACCCACCCCCACATGCTTGCAAAGTTTGGTCACAATTGGGGCATGTTTGGATTGGTAATTATTGCCCAATGTGGATTTTTCAAGTCTCTTGGTGCTTAAGAGGCCATGACCCCGATGGGAACCAAAAACTTCGCAAGCATGTGCAGGGGACCCAACCCCACATGTTTGCAAAGTTTGGTCACAAATTGAAGCATGTTCGGATGGGAACCAAACTTCGCAAGCATGTGAAGGGAACCCAACCCCACATGTTTGCAAAGTTTGGTCACAAATTGAAGCATGTTCGGATTGATAATTAGCGCCCAGTGTGGATTTTTCAAGTCTCTTAGTGCTTAAGAGGCCATGGAAAATCCAGGCCTTCCCCATACCATCGTACCCAAACATGCTCCGATGGGAACCAAACTTTGCAAGCATGTGGGGGGAACCCACCCCCACATGTTTGCAAAGTTTGGTCACAATCGGGGCATGTTTGGATTGGTATTTAGCGCCCAGTGCGGATTTTTCAAGTCTCTTGGTGTTTAAGAGGCCATGGAAAATCCGGGCCTTTCCCATACCATTGTACCCAAACATGCTCGGATGGGAACCAAACTTTGCAAGCATGTGGGGGGGACCCACCCCCACATGCTTGCAAAGTTTGGTCACAATCGGGCATGTTTGGATTAGTATTTAGCTCCCAGTGCAGATTTTTCAAGTCTCTTGGTACTTAAGAGGCCATGGAAAATCCGAGCCTTCCCCATACCATCGTACCCAAACATGCTCCGATGGGAACCAAATTTTGCAATCATGTGGAAGGGACCCACCCCCACATGCTTGCAAAGTTTGGTCACAATCGGAGCATGTTTGGATTGGTAATTAGCGCCCAGTGCGGATTGGTAATTAGCGCCCAGTGCGGATTTTTCAAGTCTCTTGGTGCTTAAGAGGCCATGGAAAATCCGGGCCTTCCCCATACCATCGTACCCAAACATGATCCGATAAGAACCAAACTTTGCAAGCATGTGCGGGGGACCCACCCCCACATGCTTGCAAAGTTTGGTCACAATCAGGACCCAGTGCGGATTTTTCATCAAGTCTCTTGGTGCTTAAGAGGACATGGAAAATCCGGGCCTTCCCCATACCATCGTACCCAAACATGCTCCGATGGGAACCAAACTTTGTAAGCATGTGGGGGGACCCACCCCCACATGCTTGCAAAGTTTGGTTACAATCGGGGCATGCTTGGATTGGTAATTAGCACCTAGTGCGTATTTTTCAAGTCTCTTGTTGCTTAAGAAGCCATGGAAAATCCAGGCCTTCCCCATACCATCGTACCCAAACATGCTCCACTTTGCAAGCATGTGGGGGAGACCACCCCCACATGCTTGCAAAGTTTGATCACAATCGGGGCATGTTTGGATTGGTAATTATCGTCGAGTGCGGATTTTTCAAGTCTCTTGGTGCTTAAGAGGCCATGGAAAATCCGGGTCTTCCCCATACCTTCGTACCCAAACATGATCTGATGGGAACAAAAACTTTGCAAGCATGTGGGGGGGACCCAACCTCACATGTTTGCAAAGTTTGGTCACACATCCGAGCATGTTCGGATTGATAATTAGCGCCCAGTGCGGATTTTTCAAGTCTCTTGGTGCTTAAGAGGCCATGGAAAATCTGGGCCTTCCCCATCCATCGTACCCAAACATGCACCGATGGGAACCAAACTTTGCAATCATGTGGGAGGGATCCACCCTCACATGCTTGCAAAGTTTGGTCACAATCCGGGTATGTTTGGATTGGTAATTAGCGCCCAGTGCGGATTTTTCAAGTCTCTTGGTGCTTAAGAGGCCATGGAAAATCCGGGCCTTCCCCATACCATTATACCCAAACATGCTTCGATGGGAACCAAACTTTGCAAGAATGTGGGGGGGACCCACCCCCACATGCTTGCAAAGTTTGGTCACAATAAGGGCATGTTTGGATTGGTATTTAGTGCCCAGTGCGGATTTTTCAAGTCTCTTGGTGCTTAAGAGGCCATGGAAAATCCGGGCCTTCCCCACACCGTCGTACCCAAACATGCTCCGATGGGAACCAAACTTTGCAAGCATGTGGGGGGGACCCACCCCCAAATGCTTGCAAAGTTTGGTCATAATCGAAGCATGTTTAGATTGGTAATTAGCGCCCAGTGCGGATTTTTCAAGTCTCTTGGTGCTTAAGAGGCCATGGAAAATCCGGGCCTTCCGCATACCATAGTACCCAAACATGCTCCGATGGGAACCAAACTTTGCAAGCATGTGGGGGGGACCACCCCCACATGCTTGCAAAGTTTGGTCACAATCGAGGCATGTTTGGATTGGTAATTATCACCGAGTGCGGATTTTTCAACTCTCTTGGTGCTTAAGAGGCCATGGAAAATCCGGGCCTTCCCCATACCATCGTACCCAAACATGCTCCGAGGGGAACCAAACTTTGCAAGCATGTGGGGGGGACCCACCCTCACATGCTTGCAAAGTTTGGTCACAATCGGGGTATGTTTGGATTGGTAATTAGCGCCCGGTGCGGATTTTTCAAGTCTCTCGGTGCTTACGAGGCCATGGAAAATCTGGGCCTTCCCCATACCATCATACCCGAACATGCTTCGATGGGAACCAAACTTTGCAAGAATTTTGGGGGGACCCACCCCCACATGCTTGCAAAGTTTGGTCACAATCGGGGCATGTTTGGATTTGTATTTAGCGCCCAGTGCGGATTTTTCAAGTCTCTTGGTGCTTAAGAGGCCATGGAAAATCCGGGCCTTCCCCATACCATCGTACCCAAACATGCTCTGATGGGAACCAAACTTTGCAAGCATGTGGGGGGGACCCACCCCCACATGCTTGCAAAGTTTGGTCACAATCGAAGCATGTTTAGATTGGTAATTAGTACCCAGTGCGGATTTTTCAAGTCTCTTGGTGCTTAAGAGGCCATGGAAAATCCAGGCCTTCCCCATACCATCATACCCAAACATGCTCTGATGAGAACCAAACTTTGCAAGCATGTGGGGGGGACCCACCCCCACATGCTTGCAAAGTTTGGTCACAATCGAAGCATGTTTAGATTGGTAATTAGCGCCCAGTGCGGATTTTTCAAGTCTCTTGGTGCTTAAGAGGCCATGGAAAATCCGGGCCTTCCCCATACCATCGTACCCAAACATGCTCCGATGGGAACCAAACTTTGCAAGCTTGTGGAGGGGACCCACCCCCACATGCTTGCAAAGTTTGGTCACAATCGAGGCATGTTTGGATAGGTATTTAGTGCCCAGTGCGGATTTTTCAAGTCTCTTGGTGCTTAAGAGGCCATGGAAAATCCGGGCCTTCCCCATACCATCATACCCAAACATGCTTCGATGGGAATCAAACTTTGCAAGCATGTGGGGGGGACCCACCCCCACATACTTGGAAAGTTTGGTCACAATCGGGGCATGCTTGGATTGGTAGTTAGCGCCCAGTGCATATTTTTCAAGTCTCTTGGTGCTTAAGAGGCCATGGAAAATCCAGGCCTTCCCCATACCATCGTACCCAAACATGCTCCGATGGGAACTAAACTTTGCAAGCATGTGGGGGGGAGCCACCCTCACATGCTTGTAAAGTTTGGTCACAATCGGAGCATGTTTGGATTGGTAATAAGCGCCCAGTGCGGATTTTTCAAGTCTCTTGGTGCTTAAGAGGCCATGGAAAATCCGAGCCTTCCCCATACCATTGTACCCAAACATGACTCGATGGGAAGCAAACTTTGCAAGCATGTGGGGGGAACCCACTCCCACATGCTTGCAAAGTTTGGTCACAATCGGGGCATGTTTGGACTGGTAAATAAGCACCCAGTGCGGATTTTTCAACAAACGATATGATAGCCAAAGTGTAAAAAAATCAGAAAAACTTGAACATCAACTAAAATGCAATGATCCTCAATAATGAGAAAACTCATAATGATATAAACATCAGCTAAGTACATCAGAATGTGAGCTAACACAGGCACTCTGGGTTTAGCCACTAACTCAAAAGATCAAGGTATTTTGAAAATGAGCTACCCCAGCTATTCTGAGATTAGTCACTCCCAAAAAATCTAAGTACAATGTGAGTGAGCTAACCCAGCTAGTCTGAGTTTAGTCACTATCAAGATAGAGATCTAGTCAGCAGCACCCTCTCTAGAATGCTCTCATGGTAATCCACTCGAAGTCGAAAACGAGAGTGAGAACTGTGTTTTCCGCTATGTACTCGATCAAGAGTGAGCCTGGTAGCAACCACTAGATGAGAGAACTGAAATGCCTCTAACTCCCACTTCTGTTGGAATTAGGGTTGCAGGAATGCACACACAACTTCAAGAAGATGAGGAAGCTTGAGCACAACACAGTAGTGTATTATGAGTGCCAAAAATGAAAGATAACCAGCCCTAGAAGATAATGGGCGTATATACAATGCACGGGGGAAAAAACCTCCTAGTGAGGGAAAAAGTGCCCCGGCGGTCCTAAGTGTGTTCACACACATCACTACTATAATATGGTAACAAATCCCCCCTGGAGTGATGCGGTGAACAAGAGTTAGCACTCAAGTATAGGGAAGTGTCTAGCTATGTGGACGAATCCACAAAAGGGAGTAAGCCCAAAGCTTTGCGAAAAGCTTCGAACTTCTCACGAGGCAGAGCCTTTGTGAAAAGGTCTGCAAGGTTATCTTGTGTTGGCACATAAGCCAAACTGATCTCTCCTGCAGAGAGTCTCTCCCTGACATAATGGTAGTGCACCTCAATGTGCTTCGTACGAGCATGGAACACTGGGTTCCGCGCAACTGCCAATGCGCTCTGACTGTCAGTGAAGATGGTGGTGGCAGATGGCTGCCCAACACCCAAATCAGCCATAAGGCGTCTGAGCCACACACACTCAACCGTAGCTGTGAAAGCTGCCCTGTACTCAGCTTCACAACTAGAAGTGTGCTTCTTGCTCAACCATGATATGCATGAGCTTCCAAGCATGAAGCAAAAACCACTCGTGGACACGCGTGTGTCATAACAACCAGCCCAGTCAGAATTTGAAAAAACATGTAAATCTGGCGGCAATGATCCCCCCTTGGGATAAAACAACCCAAGATGCCGAGTACCACTCAAATAGCGAAAGATACGCTTCACTGCCTGCCAATGCTTAATGCCTGGGCTATGCATAAATCTGCTCACCTGTGAGACTGCAAACTGAATGTCTGGCCTCGTAATGCATACATAAATGAGGCAACCAACAGCTGTCTGATAGAGTGTGACATCAAAGTGATCTCCAGCATCATGAAGACTCAACTTCAAACCTGTCTCCATTGGAGTAGCAATAGGCTTGCAGTCTTCAAGGCCAAATCTCCGCAACAATGTTTCAATATACTTTGTCTGACACAAAGCAATACCTCCATCACACTGCTTAAATTGTATCCCCAAATAATGATGCAAATGCCCCAAATCTGACATCTCAAAAGAGGCATTCAAATCAGCCTTAAAATCAGCAATATGACTCTCATTTGGTCCTGTGAGCAGCATGTCATCGACATAGAGAGCAATGATTAGATGTACACCATCCACACGTTTAACATACAAAGTGCTTTCTGTTGGACTATTCTGAAACCCATGTGCAGTCAAATATGCATGTATTTTTTCATACCAAGCTCGTGGAGCTTGCTTTAAACCATATAAAGCCTTTTTTAACCTGCACACTTTGTTTTCCTGCCCTCTTTGAACAAAACCACGAGGCTGCGATACATACACCTCCTCATGCAAATCTCCATTTAAGAACGCAGTCTTTATGTCCAGCTGATGTACATTCCAACCATTATGAGCTGCTAATGCACAGATGCTACGAACAGTGGTCATACGACATGTGGGAGCAAAAGTCTCATCAAAATCAATGCCCTTCTCTTGAGCATAACCTTTTGCAACAAGCCTAGCCTTATGGCGATCCACTGTGCCATTAGGCTTACGCTTTAATTTGTATACCCACTTAGTGCCAATGGCCTTCTTGCCAGGGGGCAAGTCACATAAAGACCATGTACTATTCTTCATAATAGCATCGTATTCTGCTTGCATAGCAGCCATCCAATTTTCTGAACTTTGTGCCTCATCAAATGAAACAGGCTCACTTTCATCGCACATACTAGAAACAGCCAATGCATAACAATCTGACGCATAAGAGGCACCATGAGAGCCAAAACGAGTGCGACTAGACAAAGGGGCATCCAACTTGCTGTCACGCAAAGTCTGCACCAGCCATCTAGGCATATTCCTAGAGCCCTCAATCTCTTGTCTCTCATCCTCAAGTGCATCATGCACATCTGCATCAGATATAGGCTGATCTGTGCCATCATTTAAAACCTGCATAGGCTGAAAAACTGCCTCATGAGGTATTGCACTTGACTGTGCACCACTGAAAAGAGGCAACAATGTATCATAGACATCACGTGAGCTGATATCTGTCTCCTTAGTACATGAAACCAAGGGCTGAACTGCATCTTCCACAAATACAACATCACGGCTAACCAAAATGCGCTTTGTCTGTGGATGATACAAACGATAGCCTTTGCTCTCAGCACTATATCCAACAAAAATACATTTGACAGCTTTGTCATCCAATTTTCTGCGATGTTGCACAGGCACTAATGCATATGCCAAGCAACCAAAAACACGTAAATGGCCAACAGATGGCTTGCGGCTATGCCAAGCCTCATATGGAGTGACAACCTGTAATGCTTTGGTGGGACACCTGTTTAGTACATAAGTGGCACACATGACAGCCTCAAGCCAAAAACCATGTGGTAGACTTTGACTCTTAACCATACATCTTGCCATTTCCATGAGAGACCTGTTTTTTCTCTCAGCCACACCATTTTGCTGTGGTGTATACGGCACTGTACATTGGTGTTTTATCCCATGCTCAGCCAGAAATGCATTAAATTCTGAAGACATATACTCCCCCCCTCGATCTGAACGGAGGGTGCCCATCTTACTTTCTGACACATTTTCAGCCATAACCAAAAACTGTTTGAAGCACAAAAACACTTCGGACTTTGCCTTCAAAGGATATACCCATGCATGCCTGGTAAAATCATCAATGAAAGTCACGAAGTAAAGGTAGTTTCCAAATGATGGAGTTTGCATGGGACCACAAACATCACTGTGAACAAGCTGCAATCTGCGTTCAGCTCTCACTGATCCATCTTTGGGAAAGGAAGCACGCTGCATTTTACCCAATATGCAGCCCTCACAAACATGCTTGACAGGTGCCTCAAGCTTAGGCAAAGAAGACACCATTTCAGATTTCTGCAGGCGCAGCAAACTTGCAAAATTCAGATGACCAAAACGTGCATGCCACAGTTTTGCATCTGAAATAGCCTGCGTATCCATAATAGCACATGCTGAATCCTCTACACATTTGCCATCCATATTGAGCTTATACAGCCCTCGACATAGTGAACCAGATGCTACAATGATGTCACCACAAGAGAGATCATGAACAGTACATCTGTCATCCACAAATTTTACAACCAAACCTGTTTTGGCAAATGCGGAGACTGACAGCAGATTCTTTTTGATCCCTGGCACATACAATGCATCAAAAAGTGTAAAGGTGTTGCCATTTGCAACATTCAGCACAATCTGTCCAACTCCTTTAACGGGATAAGAGGAGTTATTGGCACAAGTGACAGTATTCCCTGTGGGAGCAGACTCAAGGAAAGTGAATAAACTGCGCTGCGAGGTGATATGCTTAGTGGCACCACTGTCAAAGTACCATACATCTGAATCTACTGCAGACATACATGTGTCATGCAAAGATGGGTCATAACTGCACTGCGCATTAAATGCCCATTCTGTATCTAGCACAACATTAGCAGATTCATTGTTAGAAGGAGAGGCATCTGCAACAGCCATACCAGCCTCTTTCTTCTTAGCCTCTTTCGCAGCCAGCTTAGGACACGCTTTGATGACATGATCATTTCCCTTACAGTACTTGCAAAATGTCTTCTGTTTGTTACCCTTCTTCTCATCTTTGTCTTCCTTCTTTGGTTGCGCAGCATTTGCAGATTTCTGCTTACTAGAAGAAAAGCCAGCTTTACCTTTCCCGCTTCTCTGACTAGCAACGAAAGCTTGATCTGCGACACGCATAATATTCCTGTTTTGCCTTGACTGGTCTTCTTGCAGCAAAATAGAAACTAACTCCTCAAATGATAAGGCATTGGGATTGCCTTTCATCATCAAGCGAAGAGTGGAAGCAAAACCCTGATAAGAATCTGGTAGACCATTCAAAACAGTCTGCACAAGTGAACTGTCTGACAGGATTTCATCTGCAGAAATGAGTTGCTCTTTGAAATCCTTGATCTTTGTCAAAAAGCTATCCATAGAATCACCTTCGTTCATATGCTCACTCTCCAACTGTTTTCGGAGGTAAGCAACACGAGCCTCATTTCTTGCCTGATACAATGTGGCAAGTACATCCCAAGCATCCTTAGAAGTCCTGCAGGAGCGAATATGTGGGATAATGGTACGTTCGACAGACAGCGCAATCAAGGCATGAGCCTGTGCATCTCTACCATCCCAACGAATCTGTTCTGCTGAAAGTGGTGGTTCTCGAACAGCTGCTACAGCACTTGTGCCTGCACCATCATCAACAGTACCTGTTTCTGATGTGTTTGCAGCATTCCCAGCCACAATAGGACGTGCATCAATACCCTGCACAATGTTCCATAACCCCTTTGCTACCAATACATGTCGCATCATATATGCCCACAATGGATAGTTGGTGCCATCCAACTTATCCTCAGCAGCCAACATGCGGAATACATCATTGTTGTCAGCCATGGCCAATGACTGTACTACTAGATGTAAATGCTGTCTGTAAGAGGTAAACCTGTATAAAATCGACCTGTGCTATGTAGCACAGCCCAAAACAGACGAATGGGCACCTGTCCTGCAGATTTTAATCTTGACAGAAAATCTGCACAGTAGGACGATTTTGCCTGCGCAGTACTTGGAATGCAAAAACGGAGGGCGAAATGACTTCAGATCAAAATTCTGAAACAAACAGGCCCTACGGGCTCTCCCACGGCATATACTAACCTGCAGACGCTCGTGAAACCTCGTTGCAATCGGAGGAGATGAAGCGGCAGGTGCCGGTGATGCTGCCCGAGAGGAGGAAGCCTGCTCTGATACCAATTGTTGGAATTAGGGTTGCAGGAATGCACACACAACTTCAAGAAGATGAGGAAGCTTGAGCACAACACAGTAGTGTATTATGAGTGCCAAAAATGAAAGATAACCAGCCCTAGAAGATAATGGGCGTATACACAATGCACGGGGGAAAAAACCTCCTAGTGAGGGAAAAAGTGCCCCGGCGGTCCTAAGTGTGTTCACACACATCACTACTATAATATGGTAACAACTTCCACTGCTGGAACTCAAGACTCCCCTGATGAAGTCGAATCTTCTGGTAGAACCGGCCTGCCACAATCATGCTATGGGCATCATAAGAAAACCCATGATCATCCACTGTATCCTGGGTCAAGGATGCACTTTGGCCTACTGCAACTCATCAGATAGTAGTCTGCTCCCTCGCTATTTCCCTCACTGGCAATGACAGCAAATACATCACCCTCTTGTAGCAAATCTGTTAGGTCATCATAACTTACCATGAACGCAGGACCTGGTGCTCATCAGACAACACTGGTGGATATGAAGGATGCTCGGGGGAGAGGAATGTCTATATCCATGCATCTGCCCATCCTCTCGAGGCACAATGTGACCAATCGCCATCCATACATGCTCCACAGAAGCATGCAAATTGTCGTGTGTAAATCGTGGGGGCCGCCATGCACGTGCTCCTGATGGAATGTAAGCCCAAGGTGCCAGGTACTGTGTCACAATCATGGGAGGCTCTACGGTCAATCATGCCACCACCCACATGCCAAAAAAATCTCCTGACAATCCGAGCATCACGTTTGGGATACGATGATGCTGCACTCCCACATAAATTTTGGGAGCACCACTCGACTACGTGGCGCACATCTTTGAACCACTGAGCATCCTGCCGCCCGCCGCCGCAGCTGATGACGCCTCAGGACACGTTTCACACATGCGCCCGCACCATCATGCTCTCCCTTCTCGTGACCACTCTCAAAGAATGACCAAATCACTGGGATACTAGACTGCACATGCCACCTATAAATCCATAAAAAATAGTCTTAGTTATTGTTTTCTTTAAGATGTTCTAGTGAATTTAGTTTAACTGCACATGTAAGAGAACCATAAGTACTACCTGTAGAGCCAATAGAATTGTCGTGATGACTTGAATTGTGTGCCACAACCATCTGACCAAACCCATTGCTGGCTACGTATGATCCCACAATCTCCTAAAAAATCGTCATGGAGACGAAAACAGTGTTGCACAAAATGTGCATCATGTGAACAATCATCACTGATATAGAAATGATACTCTCGAATAATGACACGGGTCTCAGGGGTACTCGCTATCCCATCTACATGAGCCTCTGCATGTTGATAGCTAATGTGGACCATAATAGCAACTTGGTGAGGTAAGCAATACAGACGTTAAAGACACAAAAAATCAAATAAGTAATGTAGCTCAAACACGAAACAAATATTATGAAATATAACCATTACCTGCTCTGGGAAGTAATACTGAGATTGTATCTCCTAAAAAGGTGTGAAGGTGTAGTTCTCTGCAAAATCAATCACAGAGACGACCACACCAATAGGAAACTCTGCCAGGCATGCTCGGAACTGACGATCCTACCACTTGGCACAATGACTGTGCCATATATAGGGGTAGATCTGCTCCCTAAATGTGGCTCTGAAGTGACGTGGTGTATGTTTGTTCATGAGCTGCAACTTCCTGGATTGTTCCCACTCTGGAGCTAGTGTGTCACATACTCATAACGTTGCCATGCCACTATCTCTTGGTCACTTGCATCAAGATCTACCATCTGTAGATGTGCAAGTGAACCACATGATGTGCAATTTCTCTCCACACAAGGCATCCTATGGAACTGGGCATCCTCTGTGCGTGCACACAAAAGAGAGTGGAGAGGACTACGAGGCAACTCTCTATGCCCACTAAGAGAACGGAACACATCATAAAAAAGTTCGAACTCAACATGGTAGCGACAACAACATGTGTTACGTTGACGTGAGTACCTCACAAACCAAGGCTTACGCTGACGTGAGTACCTCATAAACCAAGGCTTACACCCCTCAAATGACCTTTGCCCAATTTTAAGCTCTGGATACGAAGCCACAAACTGAGAATACAACTCAGTTTGGGTCATTTCAAGAATGAACTCTCCTCTTGTCACTCTCTTACGCAAAGCTTTCTTGAAAACTGGCGAGGCACGACACCTCTCCTCCCAAAAACTTTCTATCAAGGTTCTAGTGGTTTCATCTAGTAGGCGATCATGCCTAGCTACACGACCACTACTCGCCCACAAAGCACCAACCTCATTGGCATCTAAACTTTGTCGCCTAATAGACCCAATTCTAAGTGCATGTGGTGCTATGGAAAGGATGCGAGATGTGGCACTAACCTTACCCTTCATTTGGGAGCTACTTATGGCTGCCACAATAGCCCGTCGAGCAGCCAAAGCATCCATAGAGTTCCTCTTCTTGTTAACTATATAGGAATGACGAACACTTTGTAGCACCGCCATGCCAGCTCTCCTCTCTCTTCGACCTCCAATGTCGGAAAGCGCCCTGCAGCAGTTGGCCATTTTGGGCAGATCAATCAAAGCATCAAGAACACATGCCTGTGATGAAGGCGTGAGATCTTTGAAATAGGAATGGAAGATTGCATGGGCACGATGATGTGTTGACTTTGATAGTTCTTTCCTATCCACACTAGGGGCACCCACCAAAGGAGGGGGGTGGGTTCTTGTAGAAGAGAAGGGGACTCAGGAAGGGCGGGTTCATGTGGATTATCTAAACTAAGGGGTAGCGGGGGGGAGAGGGCGGAGGGAGAGGAAGTGGAAGAGGAGGAGCAAGGCTTGGATCATCGCCAACAACGGAAGCTGTTGCTCGTTGACGTGCTCTCCACTTTCTCTCACGAGCTACCCTTCTCCTCTCCTCCTCTTGAACTTGGTGGATGGGGGGAAGTCTAGTCCTATCACGTTTCCGACTCCTACGACTTTGAGAACCCATTCTCAAGGAAGCTAAGAGAGAAAATATTATAAAGGCTCAACGATGGGATAGTACTAGAGATAAGTGTGGGATAGTACTAGAGATGTGTGATTATATAGGAAAAATAGGTTATCCACTTCAAATCTCATTGGATTTCCTATCTAAGATTGATTGGATAATTAAGATAAACACAAAGATAAACTATTATCTACTTAAAAATCAATATTATTAATAATATTTATTAACTAGTCTAAATATTTATCATTACTAGATATATAAATATATCTTTAAATTTATCTTTTATTTTATAATTATATAACTGCTTTTTTTAATAAAGTATTTTTTAAAAATTTTATTCAAAGGTTTATTCTACATTAAAAAATTTTAAGAAATATTAAATTAAAAATTTTATTTTTTTTAAATTAAATAATATAAATTTTAATAATATTATTATTGATCTAATCCCAAAATATAATCCTTTAAAATTAGTGATTTTAAATTCTTTTATTTAATAAGTTATATATGTTTTATTATTTAAAATTTTATATTCTATTTCTCTAAATTACTAAATTAACTTTTTCAAAAATATATTTTTGAAAAAAAAGGAGAGGTGGGAAGGAGGTGCCACATGTCACATGCGTGCATGACATGTGGCATTCTCTTGACATGTGGCACTATTATGGTTGATGTGGCAATTCCATGATGTGGCATGCCATGTCACCAAGTGCGAGGTGGCATGCAAAGGTGGCAAGAAGATGTAGCATTAATGATGACTAGGATGATGAGGTGGGGAGTCAACTAGGTTGACCATGTTGACATGGAGGGTGGAGGTGGCAAGCTGAGGTGGCAAGCTGCTTATGTGGATCCTCTCGAAGCTCATGTGGACATAAAGTGGCATGCATATATAAGATTTGTGCCTATGTTGACATGGAGGGTGGAGGTGGCAAGCTGCTTATGTGGATCCTCTCGAAGCTCATGTGCACATAAAGTGGCATGCATATATAAGATTTGTGCCTACCCAAGCCTCACACATGGAATGAAACCTAAGCTTTGAAGTTTACCAAGCCAAGATTTCCAAACCTAACTAGGATTGGTTTTAGACTTGAAAAGGGGAGAGTGGACACAATATGGGAATTTTCACTTGGGAGGATTGAAAATGGACCTTCCCATACTCAAATTAAGCCAATTTTTTTTAATAAATTCATGGCAACAAGAGTATTGATCTCTATCTAGTTTTTAGATTGAAAGATTCAATATTTAATTTTTTAAAATTAAATTATAATTGATTTAATGGGCCTCTAACAGTCATAACAAATTTTCAAAGTAAATCTACAAAAAACCAACCGTTAGATTTGTAATTTTACCTTATACCCACATTATACTAATCTTTCCCAATCTAATCATCACTAGATCCATACAATTTGAGCATTTTAAATGGTAGATGTGGTGGGAGGATAAAATAGTATGTTTTTTAACAATTCTAATACATTTTAAATAATATAGAAAATAGTAGAACACATCAAAAATTACTCGATAAATCAAGTTAAGCTCTATGTTAATTGTATTTGTGATATGCAAAGTGGGAACATCATATGAGTAATAATGTAAAAGTTATGGGCAATTTACCCACATTCACTATACGTGTCTAAACCTACGACAAGGCCTGTATACAAACTTGTTTTCCAAAGAAAAGGGGATTTGCAATTACTGGATATTCGATTAGATTATAGTTTTAGGTGCCCAACTTTGCATATGATGTTTCATTAGAAGACCTTGAAGTGAAACTCCTTGGCTAACTAGGAGAGATTGGCTATTCTTCTTGAAAAAATGCCTGTTTTTCAGCTAAAGCCAAGGGCGCCCACTACATGAAACTAGATAACCTCATCTTGCAACCACCCCTAATTCTCAGTGTGTAGATGCACTAATAGACGCGCTAATACACGCGTAAATAGACGCGCTATTAGACGTAGTGTTAGATTCTCAGTGTACACGCGTCAATACACGCGCTATTAGTCGCGCTGTTAGACGCGCCCGTATTTTCTCTATTCAAGCAACGCCTATAGACGCGCCCGCTATTTTGCACGTCTATCAAGTGCGTCTATAGTTGCTTTGTGTTGTTGTGTTAGGAAAAATTATGCCTTATGGATTTATCTTGTGTTTCACTTAGAAAAAAATATACCTTATGGATTTGTCTTCTATTTCACTTAGGAAACATTATGTAAACTTATTTTTGGATAATTATTTAACTACACTCCATCCTCTTATTTGCACTCTTAAAAGTATGTCTTTGTGGCTTATGAATTTTTCTTGTGTTTCACTTAAGAAAAAATTTGTATAGTGATTTTTTGGATAATTATTTAACTTCATTACACCCTTTAATTTGTATCCATTAAAGTAAATCGTTGTGCCTTATGGATTTTTATTATGTTTCACTCTAACAACAAAACAAAAATATTCCTTTTTTTGGGATAATTATTGAACTACACTCCATTCTTTAATTTGCACTTGGGAAAATTTGTCATTAATCCTTATGGACTTCTCTTGTATTTCACTTAGGTAAAATACATTTTTTTAAAAAATAATTATTCAACTACATTACACCCTTAAATTTGCACTTGTGAAAGTATGCCTTTTTGCCCTGTAGATTTCCTTCTGAAAATCTTTTTGAACTTCTGTTTCGGGGGAATTTATTTTAATAAGAAAAGATATTTTTCCATCCAAAAATATCCAAAATTGTAATAACCTCTCTCTAGAACATTTTCTCTCTCTAAGCCAAAATAGGTAGAAATAAGATCTTTCTTTTCTGAAGAGGGATTTGATTACAGGGAAAGATACTGGACATCCTGAGAGACTAGGGAGGAATCTTACATTCTGCCCCCACTTAAAAAATGCAAGATGTCCTCATCTCGCAAAACTAGAGGAAAATTCTTTTTCTTAAGATCCAACTAATTCTGGGTTCCTTATAGTCTGGAGAACCCAACAGAATCCTGGGATAAAGATCCCTTATATAAAACTCATCATTAGATAACAATTCACTGAGATCATAACATTCAAATCCTTATTACAATAATGGTCCATTAGACCGAGATTTCTATCTAGAAAGTCCGCCATGGAAATTTTTAATTTTACAGATTTTTAATTTGACACCCCTTAACTTGATCCGCTGGGTTGCCCCAGCACAATCCACTAATCTCATAGTGATTTGCTGAAGTCATTAACGTCATTCCAACGAACATTATCACAGGGACGTCCCATTCATCCTCATTGTGTTTTGCTTAGTTATTACAATTCAGCCAAATTTCAGAAATCTTCATTTTTCAATCAGAATCCAAATCAACTCATCATTTCTCAATCAAAATTTAAAATCATATCAACCACATTCAAATTCATTGTATGGATAGTATTAATGCTTATAATTTCAAGTCTTAGATTTACTCGTATATACTGCCAGTAAAGAGCTGCAGTTATACCCTCGGTATATACGAGTAGTCACGGTCCTTGGAACTATAAGGTAAATACCATCATATCTAGGCCTCAAGCAAGTCATGGATTCCATACAATTGCGGTACTTCCATTTGAAGACCCAATTACCAATTTATGAATTTCAGTTTGAATATCAATTTGTATGAATTTTATCACATAATTACAACCTTCTACTGCTTCTTCATAAATTTTTGGCATTTTTGGCTTCTCGGTTGATCCTCATTAGCCAATTTGCTCTGATACCAACTGTAAGATCCACTGCGCAACGAATTTGGGGGTGCTAGCAACGGAAGTAGCACTTCTTGCGCGGGGCAGTGTCCCACACTCGGGGCCTCGCGCACGGATATCCAGACAAGAGACTAATCCATTGATTCTTCCAAAACCGAACTCGAAAAGACTTCCCTTGCCCGGAAAGCATCGGAGATTCCTCTAGGATAACTTTTCTCGGACGTAATCAAAATCCTGAACTAACTGGACTGATTTGACCGAACCCATAAGTCCCATAGTCAGATTAGAGAAAAGATTATACTTGGATTATAGAGACCAACGCCTTTTTCCTCATTGAGAGACACAGTCGTTGATTCTTTTCCAATAGAACAATTTTTATCTAGGATTTACCTCATCTATCGTACTAAACAGAAATTGAGTCTCGATTTAGGGATCCATCAGTCCAGCCTAACCCCATCTAGTCCCATGGGTTAGCCAACCGCCCAACCACTGTAGTGATAGGATCCAATTAGGAATTTTGTTAGGTTTTGTCCCGGGTACCACGAAAAAGAGTTCCCAGGCCCCCTAGCCGGATATTCGTGCGCAAACATAAAACTAGTCACACCACTTACACACCATATGAACTTGCCTTTTTCACAGATTCGACAATCTTTAAAATAATCATTTAATGAAACCATAGTGTTACTGATCATAATCCTTGAATTATCGAGTTGAATCCTAAATTTCCAATTCCTTCCTTCATCGGTGTACCTATGGCATCATTGGCAACTAGAACGCTCTCACCACCTGTTTACTCAGGGGCCTTTTCAATAGTTCCTAGCTCATAGTACCTAGAAATATAATTACATAAAAATATCCTGATGGAATCTCCATTAAAGATCAACAAGGTCAACCAACTATTCCATATAAAAGAGCCATGGACTTATCTATTGAGGAACCAGTAAGGTCAATCAATCAGATCCATGCCCGAATTAAGAGAACAACACTTACTTCTTGCTCCAATATCTTCCCCGATGTACTAGTGGGTATCTTCGACGACCGAGAGCCAGAGCACCGTATGGTCAACACCCTCTAGGATCCTTCGAGTCGCAGGTCACCTAGCGCTTCACTCATAGGCCGCTTCCTTACTTCCTTATCCGTTGTACCGGAATCTCACCATTTAAATCAAACCGGGGCCGGTCAAGACCTCCCAAACATCCATCCACATCATTCATACATCCATCCACATCAATCTATATGTCAATTCACATCATCCAAACATCCATCCACATCAATCCATATGTCAATCCACATCATCCAAACATCCATCCACATCAATCCACATTATCCACACATTATACATACACCAATCCACATCATCCACATTATCCACATCATTCACTCATCATACACACACCAATCCACATCATCCACATTATCCACATCATTCACTCATCATACACACACCAATCCACATCATTAATACATCCATCCACATCAATCCATATTATCTGCACATCAATCCACATTCATTTCATAAGCATTCTCATTCTCATCTAATCACATCTTTTTCTAACTCATCACTTATTTCCTCATTTATCCTCATCAGATCTCATCTACTTGCATCTACCCATATATCTCATCACTTCACCCCTTATCGTTCATTCACATCCCGATTCACATCACATCACATCCATTCACATCCCTTATGATTTATTAACCTCCCGATTCTCATACTAACTCATTCATTCACATCCTTTATCATTCATTCACATCTTGATTCACATGCTAGCACATTCATTCACATCCTATATCATTCATTCACATCCCGATTCACATGCTAACACATTTATTCACATCTTATATCACTCATTCACATCCCGATTCACATGTTTACATCCTGATTCACATGCTATCGCATTCATTCACATCTCGATTCACATACCAACACATTCATTCACATCCCGATTCACATGTTTACATCCTGATTCACATATTATTACATTCATTCACATCCCTTATCATTCATATCTATCTAATTTACATCCACATGTATTCTCCCACATACATCCACATCCATACTTATCACATACACATCCACATCTATCCTTTCACATACATCCACATCCATACTTATCACATACACATCCACATCTATCCTTTCACATACATCCACATCCATTCTTTCACATGCATCCACTTCTACTCTTCGCATACATCCACTTCTATTCTTCACATACATCCACATCTATCCTTTCACATACACACATCTACATCCATCCTTTCACATACACACACCTACATCCATTCTTTCACATACATCCACTTCTATTCTTCACATACATCCACATCTATACTTATCACATCCATTCTCTATTCATTCCCATCTATCTGATTTGCATCCCATCTCATCAAACCTATTTACCTCTCATTCTCATCACTTCTATTCCCATCACATCCATTCTCATCACTTCTATTCCCATCACATCCATTCTTTATTCATTCTCTTCTATCTAATTCATATCACATATCATCTTATCCATTCTTTATTCATTCTCTTCTATCTGATGCATATCACATATCATCACATCTATTTACCTCTCATTCTCATTACTTCTATTCTCATCACATCCATTTATAGAATGTAAGAGAATTCTTATTTTCTGATATAAAGATTCTTTACACACCTACTTATGCATAAGAACAACTTCAATGGGAAATAACACTTTTATAAAAATTCGTTTATGCATCTATTTTATTTGCATAAATTCAATTTTAAGGAGAATAACACTTTTGAAATAAAAATAAATCTTTTATGTATCTTTCCATGCATAAATTCAATTTTAATGAGAATAACTCTTTTGAAATAAAAATAAATAAATTTCTTTATGCCTCTTTCTATGCTTAAAATCAAAATTGATGAGAATAACTCTTTTGAAATAAAAATAAATTTCTTTATGCATCTTTCTATGCAAAAAATGAAAATTGATGGGAATAACTCTTTTGAAATAAAAATAAATTTCTCTATGCATCTTTTTATGCATAAAATGAAAATCTATGAGAATAACCCTTTTGAAATAAAAATAAATTTCTTTATGCATCTTCCTATGCATAAAATCAAAATCGATGAGAATAACTCTTTTGAAATAAAAAAAAAATTCTTTATGCATCTTCCTATGCATAAATTGAAAATCGATGAGAATAACTCTTTTGAAATAAAAATAAATTTCTTTATGCATCTTCTTATGCATAAAATCAAAGTGGCCCAGCTTTAAAACAGAGCCCAGAAACTTGAGACTTGGCCTAGGTATGGATGGAGTGAATCCATTTGGTTTCAAAAGCACCACATACAGCGTGTGGCCAGTTGTGTTGGTGAATTACAACCTTCCAACATCAATGGCGATCAAGAAGGGACATCTTATGTTATCCCTTCTAATTCCAAGGAAACATAAAGTCAAGCATATGGATGTTTATCTTGAACCGTTGATTGATGAGTTGGAGGAACTATGGAGAGGTGTTGCGGTGGTGGACAACATTAGTAGGCCTCCCTCCTCTCGACACTTTGACTTAAAAGCAGTGTTGATGTGGACAATGCATGACTTTCCAGGATACAACGATTGTTCTGGTAAGAATTCTAATTACCTCCCTACTCTAATACTATTGGCTATATTAATTATAACTATTGACTTTATTATTCTAACTTATATTTATATTTTAACAGGTTTGAAAATATCGGGTAAACATGCATGTCCTATTTGTGGCCCTTCATTAGTACATGAGTATGCTGACGGTTTGTGTAAGACCATATTCGATAATCATCGTCGATTTCTCCCGTCAAATTATCCTAAATATGTTGCTAGTAAGAGTAACATTCCTCCACAAACACTTCGTGCAAAAGATTGGAAGCGTATTTGGGAGTATACAAATATTCTTCCTCCAGATGGCATGAATAGGTATAGTAATGTTTTTCAATCTTGTTTTGTGTAGCCTCTAATTGGATTAAAGATCACATAGAGCAATCCCTTGTGTAGGTACTCCATTTTTTTTTTTGGCTACCACATTGGACCTATCTTAAGATCAACCATCTTCTTGATCCCATGCACATCTTCAAGAATATGGGATCTGGTATTTGGGAACATGTTATTGGTAAACGAGACAATGTTAGCATACGGGAGGACTTGCGGGTCACATGATGTATGCATCAAGCTTGGCCACGAGAGGAGGGTGGGCACATTCGTCTTCTGCCTGCACCATGGATTATATCAAAGAAAGAGGAGAAGCAGGTAAAGCAAGCCATCACCACTTTGCGTACTCCCACTAGATGCATGAGATCATTGAAGGGAGCCTTTACAACCACTAAGAAAAGAGGCGTTGAGCAACTATATGGGTTGAAGTCCCATGATTGGCACAAGATGCTCCAAGTAAGTGTTTTCCAAGTCTTGTACGTTGAAATTAAATTTTGTAATGCCATAAACCATACATACATGTGCTCTTACGTGTGCAGTTCATACTACCTACTAGCATACCTACTAGCATCGACCATTGTGGTGCAAATAAGAGTTTGAAAAAATGTATTTATAAGATGGGCGAGCTTGTGAGGTATGTAAAACCCATGTCAGATCACCCTTCATTATACCTTGCAAAATGAACGTGCATGAGGTATAATGTACTATTCATTTATTTTTCAGATATGAAAGTTCCAAAGCAATTGATCCAGCCACGTTGGATGATGCGCGTGTTATGGCAGTGGAGGTGGTTTGTTTGGTAGAGGAGACTTTTCCGCGAACCATTCTCACAAGTCAACTACATCTCATTGTGCATTTAGTGACGAAATTGCTTTATGTGGCACACTACAAGGGATCGAGCTCTTACCCGTGCTCCTAGCTGCTAAAAATGACTTGTGGAAAAAAAGTTACGGGCTCGTGTATCAACGCGTGTATCATCATGGCCAGAGACATGCGTGTAAAAGCGCGTGTATAGAAATAGTCAGACGTGCTGATACACGGTCAAATACATGCATTTTGTCAATTTACTTACGCTTAGACACGCTGATAGGAGGGTGTATACACGCGTTTTGTCAGTTTAGCTACGCTTATACACGCGTATTTCATAGAGTATCCGCGTATATACATACGACTTTTCCAGAGTGGACGCGTCTATACACATGTATTTCACAGAGTATCCGTGTTTATACACGCAACTTTTTGCAAAGTTGACGCGTTTATACATGCGAACAGAGAGCAAAAAAAAAATCCAGAGAGTGCTATTTGGTACCTTAATGCTATTCCAGCATTCCAGCACCCAATAACACTCTCTGGATTTTTTTTTGGGTGCATTACACCATCCTCGAGGAAGATTTAAGACAAGAACAACATGAATGCATACATTGTCAATACATGATTCAAGACAGACATGAATGCAATACTATCAATTCACGATTCAATATTACTATCAAAATTTTATGTGTGCACATATATACAAGGGAGTCCATATGTCGAAGTAGCCCATGGCTTCAGTTACAAAAATATATATACAACCACATCCTCAATATAGAATGTGATACTATAAGTCTGAGTACTACTCAGACCCAAATAATGACTCGCTGCTCCCTCCATGATCAGATGAGCTCACATCGGTTGGAATGTCCGATGAGTAGTGCTCACGTCCACCCTCTACAGTGGCGGCGAGTGGATCATCAGCAGGTGCAGCAGTAGCTTGTGCCTGTTTAAGTAATATATAGTATATAAGTATATATATATATGTAATTCAATAAACCAAAATCATTCGTTTAGAGTTTTCAAGTACCTTTCGACTGTATCGTCTCGTGGTGGCCATCTCAAACTGTGCATCCGTAATATGCCCCTCGGCTCTGAAGAGAGCCCACGTGTCACATCTGCTATGTCGGCGAGCATACCCAGTATCGTGGGCTATGGGCTTCCTCCCCGTAACCCGTTCCCGTTGCTGTATCATAATCAACACAATTTGTAAGATTAAAACAATCATAGAATCAATGAATTAAGTAAACAATCAAATAAAGTGGCAAGATACGAACTCTGCCTCCCATGACTCGATGCCGCCAGATCCGAAATGCCTTCACATGGTGCCTGCTCTTCATGCCACCCTCTACTCATTTCTTTGCCTCCTTCCACTCGCGTTTGTGCGCAGTTGGCAGGTTTCTCGGCAGGATAGCCACCCGCAGCTACATTTAGCCCATCATCGTACGCGAGTTTCTTAAGGTGAGATCTTTTATTACTTAAGATCTCCCTTATTCGTGTCCTTCCCCATACATCCGAGAATGTTGCATGTGGAGGATTGGGGTACCGACTATGTACAGCATCTAACCAACTAATCGGCTATTTTGATCTTTAAATCTAATAAAATAATTTCTATACAAGTTTGACACTACCCCACGCATGTACTCCATTACCTCTTTCCCCCTCGCATCCATCACTATCCTGTCCCTATCCGTCACATCATAGCAGATCACTCCCTCCACCTCTCTCATCTCCTCCTCATTCTCACTGTCTCCTCTAACTCTTCTCCCTCTATCTCCTCTCTCACCGCGTGCCCTACTACCTCCCCCACCAAAGCACTCGCTGCATCCTCCACTCCCACTCTTCCTACTGCTACGGGTGGAGTCACGACTGAGGGATTGTCTACGTGATGGTGGTTGTGAGCCCTGACGTGACGGTGACTGTGAGGGAGTACGTGATGGTGGCTGTGAGCCCTGACGTGACGGTGCCTGGGAGGGTGTGCGTGAGTGTGTTTGGGGGGACAGGGTATGTCTCCTCGATGGGCGTAGAAGAGGAGAAGCTGCATGCCGTCTCGTCGGACTCACAGGCATAGACGGCAGTGGAGTGACCTAGATACTCGGGGGCGGGGTATAGATACCAGGCAATCCAGGAGGGGGATGGACAAACATGTACTCTGTAAGCTCAACTGGACCAGGATGGCGCCCAAAATGATTTAGCATCTCCATCATCCAAGTGCCGTATGCAAATGGATCGGATGAAGAACCTGGATCCATAAAGAATCTGCAAAAATAAAAGTATATACATGATTGCATGAAAGCACAAATGCAAGCTAGCACATATGATTTTGTGAAGGCAAGCCATATATAGATGGGATCATCTCTCTGAACAACCTGGATCGCAAGCATGGGTGAAACACAGTCGCGTGTATACACCTGTCCAAAAACGCATGTATATGCGCGTGAACATCTGTGCAGACAGGATACATGTAGACATACACGCGTTCCTACACACGGCCTGTGAAATTTTTTTTTGAAAGCGACCGACCTCCAACAAATCGTCCTTATAAAAAGCCCACTGTCGCCCACTGTCACACAATCGTTCACTAGATATGGCAACCAGAGAAGGAGAAGGACATAGACAAACGCATAAAGGAAAGAGACAATAGCATAAACAAATGGAAGGAAAGAGATAGGACAAAGGACAAATTGACTCACCTCTAAAAAAGTGTCTTCTTTTTGGCTGGTTTCCTTCACCCATGGGCCGTGTGTGCTCCTTGGCTACTCCTTGCACTTAGGTTTAGTGCTCTATTGGAAGAGGCGGAACGACAAAGGAGAGCAAATCTTTAGTTTGAAAATGTTTATTTGGAGAAGGCGAGTTATTTTTAGGTATGGATAGGTCATCGCGTGTAACCGCGCGTGTATTTTTGTGTTTATAATAAGTCAGCCGCGTTTATACACGTGATTTTTAGGATGTAGCCGCGTTTATACACGCAATTTTCAGGATATAGCCGTGTTTATACACATAATTTT
This sequence comes from Cibotium barometz, assembly GCF_041138505.1. Taxonomy (NCBI): domain Eukaryota; kingdom Viridiplantae; phylum Streptophyta; class Polypodiopsida; order Cyatheales; family Cibotiaceae; genus Cibotium; species Cibotium barometz. The sequence continues at coordinate 40,121,367 of NC_141081.1, read as the reverse complement.
TAGGATTTAGCCGCATTTATACACACCATTTTTAGGATGTAGCCGTGTTTATACACGCGATTTTCAGGATGTAGCCGTGTTTATATACGTGATTTTTATACTTTCATTAAAAAATGATTATGATTTTGTGTTTACTCTTTTGTACATAGGATGTCATCAACTTCCTCAAGTAGTTTTGGTGAGGATGAGACAATGCGTCATCGTAATCATGATGTGTGGTTAGGACAAAGGATCAAGTGTATGTGTAATCGATGTCAAGGATACATTGTACGAGCGCGTCAAATTACCTTGAATCACATCTCAATGTATGGAGAATGGAATCAAACAGGTTTAGAGGTGAGTAGATGTAAATTGATAGTATTCAAATGACTCATGGTATCCAAATTAAATTAATGGAGTTGTAATATATATACTCTAATTGAAGCTCTAATGTATGGAGAATGGAATCAAACAGGTTTAGAGGTGAGTAGATGTAAATTGATAGTATTCAAATGACTCATGGTATCCAAATTAAATTAATGGAGTTGTAATATATATACTCTAATTGAAGCTCTAATGTATGGAGAATGGAATCAAACAGGTTTAGAGGTGAGTAGATGTAAATTGATAGTATTCAAATGACTCATGGTATCCAAATTAAATTAATGGAGTTGTAATATATATACTCTAATTGAAGCAGGATGTACTACCACACCCTAACATGGTGCCCTACGCGCGGCGAGAGCATGCAAAGCATCGACGAGATGATGCTAGAGCTTCGGGATCTATTGTCAGAGATGAGTGGGAAAGGGATGACAATAGCCCTGCACCCCACGAAGTTGTGGAAGAGAAAGTGTTTGATGATATGGTGCGGTATCTTTTTAGGGATGATCCCAAAGGTATGGACGACGATGATATGGAACAAGAGCATCTTTAAAAGGCTTCATCGACACCGGTTTTTGAAGGGTGCACATTCTCTATTTTACGTCCTTCACTTGAACTACTCAATATACAAACAGTGAGTATATATGATTGCCTGACACACTAAGGCATGTGTACAACCCATCAATTGAGTAATTTTTGCCAAAAACTAGCTCTAATTTCATCCACCAAGTGACTCTTTTTCTCTATTTTGTGAGAGCTTCAAAAACAGTAATTTTCAATCACTCAAATGCATCATATTTGCTCCAAATTCATTGTGGGGCTTGCACATGAGTTTCCAATACATATCCTTGTCACATACATGTTTCTTTGCCAGATTTGTATCCATTTGCACAATACATCACCGCTTCCAAGCTTCAATGGAAAGCTTGCAAAAAACCAGAATTTTCTTTTGCTTCTTTGGGCAACCCTAATTTGCCTTGTTTGTGCTTGAATCACCTGCAATCCACTCAAGGGTGTTTAGTAGACCTTACCCGGTAGGCCAAGCTCTCAGATCTGATAGAAATCGATGTGCTTCAAGCTTCACAGCATCAATGGCAAGCTTCACAGCTTTTCTTTATAGCTTCTTCTCCCTCTTCTCTCACTCACTCATAAACCCTAATAGAGAGCACCAAGTTCTGATACCATGATGAAAAACAAGTAGAGGGAGAGGAGACACACACACACAAGCAAACCCTAATGTATATTGCAAACCCTAACCATAGAGGGAAGCCATCTCCCTTCTCACACAATGCATAAAGCCATTTAATCCATAATACATAACTCACACTATGTGTTGTGTGGACATTAGCTAACCCTAGCTAATGTCCACACACTATGATGACCAGCTGGACGTGGTCATTTATGTCTCACACATGCTGCTACCTAACATGCCAGTACATAGTGTAGTTGGCACAAGCTAACATCGAGCTTGAATCTCAATAGCCCCTCTCAAGCTCATGATGTACTGCCATAGATGAAGATGTAGATGAGCTTGGGCTATCAAAGCTCTCAATAGGATTTTCCATGGCCTCGCAAGCACCAAGAGGGTTGAGAATTCTGCATTGGGTGCTAATTGCTTATCCAAATACGCTTTGATGGCGACCAAACTTTGCAAGCATGTGGGTGTGGGTCCCCCCACATGCTTGAAAAGTTTGGTCCCCACCGGAGCATGTTTGGGGTGGAAGAGTGGGATTTTCCATGGCCTCTCAAGAACCAAGAGACTTGAAAAATCATCAGAACACTGGGCACTAATTTCTAACCCAAACATGCTCCGATGGGGACCAGACTTTGGAAGGATGTGGGGGCGGGTCTCCCCCATGCTTGCAAATTTTGGTCACCATCATCGGAGTAGGTTTGGGTACACTGGTATGGGAAAGAGAGGGATTTTCCATGGCCTCTCAAGCACCAAGAGACTTGAGAAATCATCACTAGGAACTAATTGCTAATCCAAATATGCTCCAATGGTGACCAAACTTTACGAGCATGTGGGGGCGGGTCCTCCCTACATCGGAGCATGTTTGGGTTTGATGGTATGGGGACTTTTAAGAAATAATATAATAGCCAAAGTGCAATGTTACTTTGCTTACATCACTTGGCATGTTGACCTCAACATTCAAAGACAATCTCATTTTTTGACTTCACTTGAAGTTGTAGTGTAGGCATTCTTTAGATAAACTTATTTTATCTATAGCCTACATGTTTTGATAAGTGTAATCTCGTCGGCATATTCATTTGTGGAAATCTCTTTCTTTAGAGTTCAACGAGTTTATCTAGTTGTGTTCGGATTAAGGAAATTTGGATTTTTCCTTTGTTGGCATTTCTTTCTCTAGTTCCGTATTTTAGGTGATTTATACAGTCAACCTGATGGTTTACGGATGGACATATGTGACTCATCAAGATGTTGATGACTCTCTATGTTGATATGGGTAACTTGGGACACCGATAATTCCATGAGCAGATGTGGGGTACATCAGGCCACCGATGGATACCTAGTTCCTATTGTTATAATGCCATATTTTCCTATGATATTTTGAATGGTTTACAACGAGGAAACTACTTTGAGCCCAAATTATCCCATAAGATAGTATATGCGAGGAATCGCTAGTGTCCCATACCACCATGATACCACCCATACATACCTTATTAATTTGAAACTCCCTAGTATGCCATCTAGGAAATGTGAATAAAATCCTATATAAAAGGAATAAGATGGCCTTATCCCAGACTTTCACATACCAAAACTTGTCTCTATATTCCTGAGACTACATCAAGGAATAACTCTTTCTGAGTACATCATTAGAAAAGAATTTTGAATTATTTCTAATGAGAACTACCCAATAAACATAATAAAGCTGGGGTAGAAAAATAACTCACCTAGATGTATAAGCAACTAGGTATCCAAGCTGGAATATGTACAAGAGTACAAGGAATATACTCCAAAATTACGTGCAAAAAACGAAGGCAAATGCTACCTTCAAAACACATGATATTATCCCAAAAGATCAAAAGATCCTAATAAAACCATGGATAAAAGCATAGAAGTTCCTTGAATCCATGAAAACCATAGTTGATCATAACAAAATGCATGCCATCTAATGGTCTTTAATCATGCCATCTAATGGTCTTTAATCATGCCAAAAGAGGCATTAAAATTGGTGACCAACTTATCCGGAATATATGAATGTGGTGCTGTTCAAGCAAAGTGGGTTGAAGTATAATAAGCACTTGGTTAACTCCATTATGGATTGAATAGGTGGGGATGTTGAAGATTGGAGTTGTAGCTGAATTCTAGACAAAAAGTACTACCTATTTGTCGAATCCCCACGGATCTCCTCGTGATCGTTCTCGGTTCGTGACTCGAATCCTGCAAACAAACGAACAAACAAACAAGGGGGTGCAGGCTTGACTCACCTCCCAACCATGACAGCCGTGGGCAAGCCCACAGTCTTGGCTGTCCCCACCGAGCCACGAGCTGAGCTAACTAGGTTGACGTACCAACCAATCTCCTCCTCGCGACGTCCCATACCGCCACAAAGCTGCCCTCGCGGGCCTCGAGATTGCTGCCGGCCTCGGCTACATAAAGCAGTTGCACGTCTGCACTAGATCCAGGCTCCAAGACCATAGAGCTCTCACAAACTCGAAAGTAAGCAAGTGAAACACATGTATGTAACACTCAATAAAAAACCCCTAAACACAAGTGATCTAGGCAAAACCTGATGAGTCCAAATAAAAGTTAGAAAACATCCAATAAAATCCACCAAAACAAACAGATCAACTAACCCATGATAGAATTTTTCTTAGGCTTAGGAAATTAAGCATAGACCACACTTAAATAAGTGCAAAATAGATTATCATGGAAAAGTGTCAAAGGTGAAACACACTTTGAACATAGGTTCTAGCCATCATTTAAGAAATTAAGGAACATGTCCAAAAAGAATGGCTAAACAATGGTAAAAATCGTGAAAATATCGTTTGGAATTAATCCAAACCAAAATAACTACTAATACGAGGTATAATCAGATTAATAATATGCAAAGAACCCGCATCTATCTAATGTCAGCACAAGATAGCATACTTCAACATTAAATAACCCTCCAAAATATTAAATTATCGAGAAAAATAATTCCCATGATTTTTTCCTAATTTTCTAGGGCCTCAAAATAGGATAATTATCCCGTAAAATAATATATGTGAGGGATCGCTAGCGTCCCATACCACCCATACATAACTTAACAATTTTAAACTCCCTAGTATGCCGTCTCTGGTGAACCGTAATTGTTTGTGAGGATCTTTCCAATAGCCGAGCGCATAACCCTTAAGGTCTCCGAGCTCTATAACTCCTTAAGAAGCAAGTCCATCGCATCTTGAGAATTGAGAAGCACCCTAACCCATGCTCAAAAATTGATTATTGTAGGATGCAATGGGGCGGCATAGAAAAGATCACTAGGGCTTTGTAGACTAATGTCTCCATGAAGAATGGCCATTACAAATGTAGGGGAATTTTGTCAGGACATTTTTTGAAAAGCCCACTGCACTACCTCACTTGTCAAAGGAACCTCAAAATCTATCTTTTATAGTCATAGACAATAAAAGGATAGAGGTAAAAAATTTTGGGGTTTTTGCTGGATTTTGTAGGGAAACAACTAATTTAACTAGAGCAGAGGCATGGTTAGAGATATTGGCAAGCAATGTACCTTCCCCTTGTTCTACTGGAGAAAGCTCCTCCTCTTTGTGCTGATTATGCTGCTAGAGAGTAGACTCTAGTTCTTTGGCTTTGTCCATAGCTTTAGCATGATACTTTGAGCAACCTTCTCATGCCTTTTGAAGCTAGAATAAGCTATCCTTTTCTACCTTATGCTTGAGGTTGAGCCTGACTTCTTCTTCATTCTGTTTTTGAAGCTGATGTACCAAGTTTCTATGCTCCAAGTCACTACATTGTTCTGTTAGTTTTTTTACCTTAGCTCTCTCAGCTTGATTCCTATCTGCTGTGACCAAGAAAAATTCAAAGTTTCCAGCTCTTTTAGCAGATTTTGCTTTTGTTTATCTACCTTGTCATAACTTTCCCTTTGCATACTAGCATCTGCAACCCTATTTAAAGACAATAGTTTTTCCTCTTCCAGATTGGCACCAACTCACTAATTTTATCTACCTAGTTGGATGATTCCTAGAGTTGGGATTTGAGCTGTGTTATTTGAGTATGTTGTTGTTCAATGACTTGTTTTTTATTAAGTGCCTATTGTTTGTAAAATTCTACAACCTTCTGGTTGAGTACCCTTGTCAACTCTAAAAGATGTATCCCAAATTCCTCCTCTACTTGTTCTCTGTTTGAGCTGAATAGAGTGACTCATGTTGATGTACTTGTTGCACTTTAGGGTTTATGACTTCCTTTGCAATTATTTACTTCTTTGGTTGAAATTCAGATTATTGTATTGACACTGCCTCAAGAATTTGAGTGGTCATTCCAGAATCCATTTTTCTCTTACCTTTAGGGTCAGTTGTTGGTGTTGTTGCTGACACAGATTATGCTTGTGGAGATATTTCAATAGGGATTTCCATGCACATGGATGATGATTCACCGTCCACATGTTGGTTGGTTCTGCCCTTAGAGCCTTGCTCTCCTTGGTCTTGCCTTTGAGCCTCTTGTCGTATGAGAGTTGGAATGTTGACACCCACTTCTTTAAGCACCTTTCTTGCCCCATATTCTAGAATTTGATGTAGAAGATAAGGATTACAAATGATATACTTATGGTCTGCATAATAAACAGTTGGTTTGACTTTTAAATATGACACCCGTGAAGGTAGGCCAAATGCTTCAATGATTAACTTTCTGTGTAACTTAATCTCAGCCTCATAGTCTCCTATGGTTACTACAGACATCTCTCTGTCTACATCATAAGAGTTTAGGAATTCAGTTATGAGAAGAACAGGGTCATATAGTAAGGATTCCAAGAAGCTGCCATCTTATCCAAGCTAGTTGCTTGCAATTTCTCCATTGCACCGTTTTCCATAAGAACTAAGTAGCATTCTGGTGCATGGTAGGAAAAAAACTAGGGCTCTTTTTCTGTATTCTTTTGGAACACTCAAATGTGTATGCATTCTCTATTTGTGTCCACATCACCGGTGTGAGCCACTCCCAACTGTGAGCTTCTTAGAGGATCTCTTGGAAGGCATTACTTTTCACTATTCTTAGATTCATGCACATGCGTAAAGCATTCTTGAATGTGGTTGGGTTGTGTACTGAAAGGCTGTCTGCATTGACTTTTTTGAAAAGTTGCTTCCATGCTATGGTTTCTCCGCACTTGTTTTAAAGTGAAAAATAGACTAAGTCCTAGTCTGCCCTACAACACCATATCTTTGTATGTGTCTACAAATTCCCCCTCAAAGATATGACTGAAGTACTCTGGAAACGTCTCAGTAGTACCTAGGGCACCTAAAGTACCATGGTTGCACAAATTCATCCATCAGGATATAGCAACCTATGGGGTAACACATGAATAACAATGTCATTTTACAACCCCCCTTGACATTTGGTTGTAATATCTCGAATCCCCAAACCATGCCGATGACGTATGAAAAGTGGAGCTGACAGGCTTTTAGTGAAGATGTTTGCCACATTGTCCTCAGTGGAACAATAGATGAGGTCCATGAAGCCATTGTGTATATAATCCCAAACATAATGATAGTGATTCTCAATGTGTTTCATGCAGGCATGAAAGATAGGATTCTTCCCAATGGCAATGCAACTCATACTGTCACAAAAGATAGAGCTGGCCTCACCATCTTGTGCACGATGTAAATCATACATAAGCTTCCTTAACCACATAACCTATGTAGTGTGGCTTCATTTGCAGCTTTGTATTCTGCTTCACTTGAGGAAAGAGAAACACAGTCTTGCTTCTTAGTGAGTCAAGATATGCATGTTGAACCCAATGAGAAGCAATATCTGCTTGATGATCTTCTATCATCCATGTCCCTTGACCAATCTGAGTTCGTGAAACCAATCAAAGAAACATCACAAGCTAAACCATAATGCAATCCAAACGAAAGAGTGCCCTACAAATATCTGAGAACCCTATTGGCTGAATTCCAATGTGACTGTGGGACAATGCATGAACTAACTAAGAAACCCTGTAGCATAGGTAATATCTGGTCTGGTAGAGCACAAATAAATGAGGCTCCCCACTAATTGCCTATAAAGTGTGCCATTAAAACTTCTTAGCTGTGTCATGATTTGTAAGCTTGAGGCCTTTTTCGAATGGAGTGTCCACAGGTTTGCATTCTTCCATCTTAAACTTCTACAAGAGACCTTTAGCATACTTTCTCTGTGACATGCATATCCCCTCCTTGGTCTGCCAAAACTTAATGCCAAGCCAATAATGCAATAAACGTAAATCTATCATATCAAAGGTCTGACATAAGGCGGCCTTGATGGCTACAATTTGCTATGTATTACCTCCAATGAGAGTAATATATCATCCACATAAAGCACCAAAATCAGCAAATCTGAATTTTCTTGTAGAACATAGAGGTTAGACTCTGTATGTGTGTTCACAAAGCCTTGGGGGACAGCAAATACTGATGTATCTTGTGATACCATGCATGAGGTGCTTGTTTGACCCATATAACACCTTGCGTAGCTTGCATACCTTGTGCTTTTGTCCCTTAACCACCTCAAATCCTTGGGGTTGCTGCACATAAACCTCCTCCTTCAAATCTCCATTCAAGAAGGCAGTCTCTTGACATCCATCTGAAAGACAGGCCAACCAACTTGCAGAGCAAGAGAGATGACGGAATGAGTCATCTTGGCTATCGGAGAAAAAGTCTCCTCATAGTCTATTCCCTCTTCTTGAGCATACCCCTTGGCAAACTAACCTTGCCTTGTGCTTCTCAAAAATACCATCTGCATGATACTTAACCTTATAGATCATTTTATGCCAACAACATTCTTCCCAATTAGTCTATCAACCAAATCCCATGTGGAATTCTTCTCAATGGACTAATCTCTGATTCCATGGCCTTCTGCCATGTGGGATGTCCCTTTGCATCATCAAACTTCTAAGGCTCTAATTTAGCATCCATCACTAAGGCCATCAATGCATAATTCACCTGAGATGGGGCATTCTTTGTGGCTGTCCTAGTTCTCCCTAAAACTGGCTGATCCTTGGTGTCTCTAAGTGTCAACCATGCCCATTTTGGAATTGAAATTTCTACGTTACCACTGGCTGTACCACTAGGTGTGGCATCCTTTGCACGACGGTGTTTCCAAACACGTGGCTGCCCGTCCCCACTAGCCGGCTGCCCATCTGGAACACTTGAGGAAGAAACACCCTCAACATGTTGCGAACTTGGTGAGGAAGAAGAAGCAACCTATGGGAGAACCCATCTCATCATCCTCAAGAGGTACATCATCATCATATGGTGGTGGCAAGTCCACATTGACTGGCTGCATTACTTCATTCTCTGCAAAAGCAACATCTCTGCTTATGATAACCTTTCTAGTAATAGGATCATAAAGACGAAATCCTTTACTTTCAAGGCTATATCCCACAAATATGCTTTTGAAACTCTTGTCATCAAGCTTTGTTCTGTGTTGAGCTAGAACTAAAGCATATGCAACCGATCCAAAAATTTTGAAGTGATGAACCTTGGGCTTGTACCCATGAAATGCCTCAAATGGAGTCTTATCAACCAAAGCCTTGGTTGGGCATATGTTCAAAATGTAGGTGGCTATAGTAATGGCCTCTCCCCAGAATCCCTTTGAGATCTTCTTATATTTTAGCATGCATCGAGTCATCTCCATGAGTGTCCTATTCTTCCTTTCGGAAATAGGATTATGCTGAGGTGTGTATGGCACTGTCAAATGATGCTTGATGCCACATTCCTGCAAGTACCCCTCAAAGGCATTTGAAGTGTACTCTCCCCCTCTATATCTGAACAAAGTGTTTGTATCTTTGAATTGGTTTGATTCTCAGCCATAGCCTTGAATATCTTGAACGAATAAAATACTTCTGATTTATGCTTCATGAGGAAAAGCCAAGTGAACCTAGAAAGATCATCAATAAAGGTAACAAAATACCTTGCCCCTCTATGAGTAGTCACATTCATGGGGCCACACACATCACTCTGCACTATCTGTAATACTCTTGTTGCTTTGACATCACCCTTGCCATCCTTCTTGAAAGGTAGGTGGTATATTTTTCCAAGAGCACACCCTTCACACACTTTATGAGCTGGCTGCTGCTGCTGTAATTTAGGCATCCCAATGACCATCTTGTTATATACAAGCAGGTCAATGCCCTGTGATGAACATGGCCAAACCTTGCATGCCATAAATCACCCTGAGAAGCACATGATACTACCATAGCATGCTGAGTATAGGGCTGAGCAGCAAGCTTGTACAACCCTTTCTCATAATAAGTACCTATAGGCACAATAGCATAGCCCTATTGGGATCCTTAATCCAACATTGGCCATCCTGGAACTCCACCAAAATGTATTGGTCATGAGTAATTGAAGAAACTGAAATGAGATTCTTTTTCAAATCCGGCACATACCAAACATCACGAATGTATTGTTTCTTCCCTAAACCATCCAAAGAATAGGAACATGTCCCACTCCTATGATGTCTTGTGTAGCATCATTTGCACAAATCACCTGTCTGCCATGAACAGGTGTGATCTCCTCAAACCAATCTCTGTGGTGTCATGTGCCTCGATGCACCACTATAAAATTACTGTTTGTACCTTGCCTCTTCTTCTCATTTGCGATTCTTTTTGAACATTCTGCAATGTAGTGACCTAGCACCTTGCAATAATTGCATATTCCCTTCTTCTCCTCAAACCAATCTCTGTGGTGTCATGTGCCTCGATGCACCACTGTAAAATTACTGTTTGTACCTTGCCTCTTCTTCTCATTTGCGATTCTTTTTGAACATTCTGCAATGTAGTGACCTAGCACCTTGCAATAATTGCATATTCCCTTCTTCTTTGGTCCTTGAATAGCATTATTGCTTGCATTCCCCTCATTCTTGGGCTGATATGCATGGCTGTTCTTTTTCTGAAAATTACCTCCCTTGGGCTGAAATTTGCCCTTCCCTTCGAAAAGTTCTTGCTCACCTTGGCGGGAAGAATGGGCAAAATTGGAGGTTCTCTCCCCTTCCTGTATAGTAAGAGTAGCCCTACCAACTCATCAAAAGAAACAAGGGTAGCCCCCTGAGCATAAAGGTCAAAGATGTCACAAAAGTACCATAAGAAGGAACCAGGATATTGAGAGTAGTGGAGACTAACTTTTTGTCCTCCATTTCCTCATCAACACCTGCTCTATAGCTGATCTCTAAGATCAGTGATCTTTGTAATCTCTTTGCAATATGCTTAATGATTGTTTGACCTTCCTCCATCTTCAACTCCTTGAGTTGATTGGTTAATGCAAGAATTCTACCCTCATTCTTGACATGATACATGCTCTATAGCTTATCCCATGCCACCTTGTTACATAACTTGATGGTTGATATAATGTGCCTCTTCACTGAGAGGGCAATCAATGACAAAGCTTGGGCATTCCTTCTATATCAAACTTCTTTTGCTCTCATCGAAAAGAGTAGTAGATGGAGCAGGAGGAGTAGTAGGTGTCTGACTTGTAGTGGATGAGCTCGTAGATGCTGCAGAGCAGGCCTAGTCTCATCTCCACTCACAATGTCCCAAAGACCCTTGCCAACCAAAATATTCCGCAGCATAAATGACTACAATGCATAGTTGGGACCTTCCAACTTATCCCCTTCGGTCACGGTGCCAAAACTCTCTGAAAGAGACATGGTGACTTCACAAACAACTGACTCAAATACCTACAAGTAAAAACAATGCAACCCAGAGCAAACAAGCTCTATGCATTCACTGCAAATGGCATCAACCTCTGTAACCCAAATCTGAAATCTGAAAGTGTACCTCAAGTGCAATAATGCATCCAATCACTACCAACACAATCTGAAATTGCAAGCTGGAAACTGTGTCCAAGCAATGGGTACCTGTTCAATGAGTTCCTGTAAGGAAGAAGTAGAATCTTACCAAGACCAAAGTCGTGCTAAACAGGAGGCTGAAATGCTGGAGAATGGAGTGCATAGGAGCCACAGAAAGAGACGACCCGAGGTCAGGGAGTAGCACGAAGAAAGAGGAGCTGAATACTATAAAAATTCATAGCCCACAAAAGTCCAAATTCTGAAACTTAGCTCAAAATGAAATTCTAAGTGCACAAATAGGTCCGAAAGGGGCGTATTACCTCAAGACACTTGCCTACACAGCTTCCAGATCACCGAGATTGATTCCATGAGCTTAACTCCATCAAATAGTTTGTAAATTGCACGCGTGTGCATGGCAATGCGCAAACTGAACAGACCTGATCTTGGTAAGAACAAAAAGAGGGTTGAATGCTGGGCGACCTCAAGAAGAGAAGAAACGCAACAACCTTCGCACAAACTGGCTGGAAACAGCATCACGAGCACCACTGGAACACCAGGGAACTTGCAGGGGGGGCGATGGGAAGCAAGGCAGAATGTGGGTTCTAGTGACAGGAGCTGTGATACCACAAGAAGGAACAAGATGGAGACAAGTAGTGAACGCAAGTGAACAAATGTGCTCCACATAGGAAAGCGCAAATAGATGTTTGATAGAATGAGATACAAAGTAGTTGGTATATATAGTACCCAAGTAGAACATGAAAAATAGACTAAGTCCTAGTCTACCCTACAACACCATGTCTTTGTATGTGTCTACATTTCTATCTATCACCGTATCTCCCTTGTGTCCATCTATAGTGACCAATTTCCCTTTTACGCTAAGTCTTCTTGTTCTTAGCATCAGCTCTCTAGTGGTTATAGTTCACCACCTCCACACCTGCGATACTGAGGTGGTGCTCATGACGTGTGGAGTGGGTTACCTACACCTTACTGGGTGCAACATATAACCTTTAAGAATGGGAAATTATCTATTATAGAGGACCAAGTATTCGTAGCATGGTCCATGTGCTGAAGACAACTTCTTGGACACAGAAATGGGCTTTACAGCTCGTGTCAAGTGGAAAGTATGCATGTCAACCTCTTGAGGATTTGGGAGAGATCAAGCAATAAAGTAGGTTTCTACATGGTGCTTACATGTATTTCTCATGTGGTGGAACACAAAGAGATCATCTCCTAAATTTTAGGGAAAGTTGCTATTTTTGGCAATCTCCCATGGAATTTCCGTTTACTTCACTACCTCCAAAATTCGGCAAGAGATCAAGGATTACCAAAGCGCCATTGTGAAATGAGAGCTAAAGATTGTGAAATTTTTGGCCTTTGGATTTGGGGCATGTGGCATATAAGATGATAAAAGTAAGACAAGTGACCTTACACTTATCGATTCAGCTCTACACATGGCATTGTAGCATTTTCTTGCTTATTTGAACATGAAGAGTCAACTCTTGGGTGAGTTTGAGCTTTAAACAAGTTTTTAGAGGTCTCTAATTTTACACCATTTCTCTTCATTTCTGAGCCCACCATAGTGATATCCAACCTAGGGACGATGATTTTCACCAATCTTGCATACCCTGGATGACTGTTTTTTAACAAAATTATCCTAAAGCTTGCTAAAATTTCTGGTTTTATGCAACATACATACTGTTATACTGGTTTATGTGCCATGGATGAGCCACATGGGCTGGTCTACAGGTTTATACGCTCATGGATGAGCCACATGGGTTGGTTTACAGGTTTATGAGCTCATGAATGAGTTACATGGGTTGGTTTACAAGTTTGTGTGCTTGTGGAAGAGCCATATGGAGTGTCATACAAGTTTATGCACCTATGGAAGAGCCATGTGGGCTGTTATACATGTTTCTGCACCTATGGAAGGACATGCTAGATAGCCATATTGGATGAAGGACACGTTTATGGTTGCATATGGATAATCTCACACCTCCCATGGGGAGAGTAAGGCCCTCAAAGCTTGTAGATATTATATTTATCCTTGGATGATGATATACTCCAAGGGGGGGTCGGCCCATTCTGACCTCTATGCGGTGTGATACGTGCAACTTTTATTGTCAGCTTCATGGATTGTTTAATGTATGTGATTAAGTGCCAAAATGTTCAATTGTGCTCATGGTCAAGCAATGCACACCCACTCCTACACTTCTTGGGCAGTTTACACTAGCTCTCTTCCCATCTACTTTGGAAGAAGAAACTTACAAATTGTGAGAGAAGCGAGCAAAAAATCATAACAATCAAATAAGTGAAGGACATTGACAAGAAAAAAACATTCTAAGATTATTAAAAAGACTAAAAACATTATGGAACACATACTCATTTATATATGCATTGATGCAAGCAAAAAGTTCAAAAGTGTATATATGTTATCATTGTAACCTATCTTATTCATATCTTAACATGAAAAAGCCATAAAGGCAATACCCATCCTTATTATTTTTTTCACAAACATAATTTTTATGTTAAATCATCTACGACAATCTACTTCTCTTAGATAGTTTGCCAACTAGAGGACATTGTCACCAAACTATGCATTTTTACAACATTATGATTGTTCCTCTTCCTTTTTTAAAAACTTTTGGCGACTACTAGAAGAGAGCAACATACTCCATGAGGACCTCTCATCTCCTCTACAAAGTGAGGGCAAGGTAACAATTGGGTGTCTAGCCGAGGATCCAACCTAGTACCTCCAGGTTACAAGTCACCCCCTTTAACCACCACTAGAACAAGCGCCTGATGTTATGATTGTTCCTCTTCCTGCAAATGCCTTGTCTTACCTCTTTTACTATAATGGCCAAGAAAAGTCAAATGGTACGTGTTTGTGCACGACTCATTATTTGCTAAGCTATGAGTACAATATATGTACACCTCCATACAAAGTACCTATGTGCTAGGGTTAGGGTTTCTAGATAATAGGGTTTAACAAAGGCATGAAGCTAATGATTTCAATTTAGTTATTTACAACCTTGCTTTGTAAGTCACACACCCTCTTCTGAGGAGTGTCCTTCGATAAAAAAAACAATATGCTCATTTCACACGAACACCCTTTCTAACACATCTAATGCATCATCTACATAACATACTTATCTAGGGTTCGGGCACCATGTATGGCATAAATGGCAACACAAAGATGACATTTACTTAGAAGAAATGGCATAAGAAGTGTCATTTATCCATATGAAATGACACAAGAAACTCTAATGTGTTAAAATGGCTAAGAAAATGCTATTTATTTATAAGTAATGGCACAAACATTGCCATTTATACATGAGAAATAGCACACATAGCGCCATTTATCTAATGGAAAATGCACACATAATGCCATTTATCCATGAGAAAAGGCACACACAATGCCATTTATTCATTTATAAATGGCACACACAATGCCATTTATTCATTATAAATGGTGTAGATCCACAAGAAATGGAAAAAGAGAGCTCACTTTGAAAACTTATGTCATCTTTGTGTATGATAGCATATCAAAGGCACTTTCATTAATGACAAGAAATTGCAAGTTTCAAAGAACACACATACTATATTGCATAAAAGATACGAAGCAACAAAATAGTACTTTTTAACTTTCAAATTGACAAAAAATAATAATTTCTTTTACAAAAAGATCTCTTGAGATAGAAAGAAACATAAGCTACTTGAATATACCAATGCATTTTTTTGAGATGTCGATAACAACTAACAACAACATGAGCTAAGAAACCCATCATAAAGGTGTCACATGACAGGGATTTCATGCAACATTTAATTTAATAACTTGCTCTAAAGCCGCTATCTCCTCTGATGCTTTGAATAAAGGGGCAGTTTTGATTATAACATTAATAACTTCTATAGCTATAAATCCTGGCTCGATTGGTACAATATGTATAATGAAGTGAGAATCTAAGCTTTTGATGGTTCCTAAACCAATAATTTCTCCTAAGTCCTTGTGCAAAATCTTCACTCTTTGGCCCTTTTGAAGACATCCACCCTTTAAAAAATCATACTTATGAACATCTTAAAAATATATATGAATCTATAATCTAAACCATTTTACATTATTAAAGTCAAATAAAGATGCATAACTGACCTCATTGGATCCAATTGATGTTGGTGTTGTTTCAAGATGTGGATTAACATGGGCATAAGCCTACATTGCGTGATATAATTAACACCTTTTGTACCCATGGGTGGTTATGCCTTTAGTTAATATATATAAGTTACCTGTGGCGGTGTAGAAAAAGAGCTTGACAACATTCTCTTCAAAGCTTCTAGCTCTTCTCTCAAAGAATCCATAGCTTCATCCTTCTATTTCAACTTTTTGACAAGAGTATCAGCTTGAGAAGAAGAATCTTCATGGTTAATGACAAGCTTTGAAGTACCACCACATTATGCTACTCTGTTTTCAGTGTTGATCTACTTGATATTTCTAGCAATGTATCCACATCAGAGTCCTAATAGTTAAAAAAGTCAATAAAACACTATTATAGTACTTCTACCATCTAAAAATTTTGAAGTGTAAATAAGAATTTCAAAGGATTACATGCACACAATTACATTTAGAGAGTAAATTCCACTACTTGAAACTTTTGAGGTGTAGTAGCTCGACAATGATCCTCTTTCTTTTGACACATAACCCTTGGAGGTGTGAGCCTCCACAAAGATCTCTTTATGAGTTGGAGACCCTATAAGTTGTATAGCCTCCATAACTTTGAAATTATACTTCATAAAGAAATAAACAATTGATAAGAATTAAATAAATCATAGATATAAAGAAAATACCAATTCTTGCTTCACTCCAACATATCCTTTTCGTCCAACATTTGTGAAATTGACTTGAGATTTTCTTGGCGATCACTAGCTTTTCTATAGAGAATCACAACAATAACATTATGAACTTAGCTAACTATGAATATTATTATGTTAATGTGTCACTTATTGAGCTACCAAATTATCAACACTTATTAGTTATTGAGAAGCTGTGGAGATACCCTTCAGAAATGCTAATGGATGCAATTTAGCAGTAAAAACTCAATATATATAGCACCATCATGATATGACATACAGTCCAAGGCGAAACCTGACGTTTATCTCATATTTTCTGCCATCATACAACTAAGGGTCCAACGACCATAGTTTACTTTAAGAGCGAATTGACAGTGTTGTGGGTCATGGGGGGATCCGGAAGTCGGAGGTAAACAGTGAAATGGAAGGTGTGGCGGGTTTGGTTAGTGCTGTGGAGAGTAGCGACGGCATAACCTTGGACTCCTGTGATTCCATACTCAAAGCTTTCGGGTTGCAGGATGTTGAGTTCACCCATGCTACTGAAGGTACCACTGTAGACACCGTCATCGTAGTTCACGCTGCACATGTGCACGCTGGCCATGTAATTGGGGTTGTAGTGCAAGGAGAGGGTGGTGGCGATGCACCTCTCAGCACCAAGCCTGGTGGAGTTGAGGTCGGGGCCGACGGTCAAGGGCAAGTCCATGACTAAGAGTGTGCCAAAGTTGACGGTGGCGCTGGCGTTAGCGCCAGCTGGTATTTCCACCACCAAGTTCTCACCCACGTCGTTGTGCATGTAGTACTCTAGAATGATCGACTTCTCTTCTGCGCCGAGTGCGCATGCAGCAGCAGCAGCGAGCACTAGCCAAAGCGTGAAGAGGGCTCTATAAGCAAAGCCAGAGACAGTGCACATGTTGGTGAAATGGTAAGGAACTTAGCTTGGAATCGAAGCAGCTGGAGGCCGGGCGAGAGAGAGAGAGAGAGAGAAAGAGAGAAGCTTGTAATTACAGCTCGCGGAACTGCTTTAATAATGCCATGAAACTAAATGCCACAAGAAAAAGCAAGGAAACTGAGGAATTGCGTGGCCTTCAATTGCTAGCTTTATTGTTCTTCCCGTGGCCTTCAACTGCTAGCTTTATTGTTCTTCCTTACAGAAACCATAATTCATAATTTGGAAACTAATACTACTTACATGATGTGCGTAGAAAATCTTGGGTTGTAACACTTGGTATTTTAATACTACTTACATGATGTGCTTAGAAAATCTTGGGTTGTAACACTTGGTATTTTAGCAGAGCGAGGAAGTGAGAAGATGGAAAGAACGTAAGCTTTTTTGGGTTTTGGGTGAGAGATGTAAGCTCCTATGATTCTATTGCTCGATGCTCATGTTGTTTGAGTAAAAAGGTTCATGCTTGTACATAAATATAAGCATACAGGGGAACTCCTTGCAACATGTGAGCAAGTACCTTACAATGAATTTAAAATTCTTACCTTTAAAAGAATGTACAAATATTCTCTTCCAACTTTAGAAAAGTCACTACTATGCAGTGCGGAGCCCTCTCTCTTTCACTCTTTTCTTCTCTGTCTTGCCAGCAGACCGGTCCGCGCTCTCTTCCTATGCTCGGTATAATGTGGCCAGGCGAGAAGTTAAGGGGGTCGATTCAGACTACAACGGCAGTGTAGAGCTGAGCAGGCGTTTCTCCGTTCAGACTCGACGGCAGCAAGCCAAGATCCAGGATACGGAAGGGATCCCGTCCGACCAACAGAGGCTAATTTTCGTCGAAAAACAGCTCGAAGATGGCCGTACCCTCCCTCACAATATTCAGAAGGAGTCCTTGCACCCTCCACCTGGTCCTTCATCTGCGTGGAGGCCAGAGGACACTTATTACTATTTTCAAAACAAAGATCAAATGTTGCCTCCCTCTCTCTCCACTCCCATGATTGGAAAGACCATAACCCTGGATCCAGGTCGAGAGCTCGGACACCATTGACAACATGAAAGCCAATCCTCTTGTAAGGGCCTGGGAGAGGATTCCGCGTTGATTATAGAGAGAACCCGTGACCTGGGAGCTTATAAATTCAGCCAAAATTCCCTGGCTTCATCATCTAATTGTTGTTGATCTCCATGAGGTTCAGTAATTGTTTCTACGTATGGATCCGGAAGAGATAGTCCTTTTGAATTCTAAACCTCTAACTGTTCCTCAACAGGTTCTTCCCTCGGAGTATTTTCCTGGTCAGATTCAAATATAGTAGACATTGGAGGGGGTGGGCTAGTTTTGGGTTCCTTTATAGAACCATATATACTTTCCACCTCCTGTTGAGTTTGCCTGACCAACTTTGCTGCCTCTTTGATGAGCTCTTTTATCTTTAGGAGCACAAGGATATTGGGCAAGCTCTTTGGGAAGTTTTGGATTGTCATCCTTGAAGCTACTTTCCACAATCCTCTTAACAAATCTCAGGCGCTTGTCTTCAGGAATTGAAGGCAATGAGCCACTGGAGAATGTGTCAGAGATCCACTCGAGATCTTTACTTTGTCAGTCCCAGTAGGACGGACTTCTTTTTCTTGTTCAAGCGCCTCTTAACACTTTTTGATGTGGAGGCTTCCATATGCTCTGCTCCATCCTTCTAGGCTTGAGACCTAGTTGTGACAGCATTGGCCGGGGCTAATACAAAGTGCTCGCCGTCACGGTCTTGTAAAACACTCATCATGTTAAGACCCGTGGTTGGTCCTGCTGAGCTGCCCGGATTCCCTGGTTGTTTTTTCAAAAAACGGCTGCTTATATTAAGAGGTTAGAAAGAGACAGGTTACAACATGTTGAGAACTCTAATGCCCGGATTCCCTGGTTGTTGTTGGGGCTTGTATTGACAATCCTCAAGCAAATGGTCCACCCCACAACCTAAGCACCATCTATCCAATGGTTAGAAAGAGACAGGTTACAACATGTTGAGAACTCTAATGCCCGGATTCCCTGGTTGTTGTTGGGGCTTGTATTGAAAATCCTTAAGCAAATGGTCCACCCCACAACCTAAGCACCATCTATCCAATGGCGTACGAATTACCACGGTAGGGGCATCTTTGTAGGCCCTCTTGGGACATTCAGCTTTAATGTGAGGCCCACCATAAGCGTAACAAGAAAGAGGGGATCTTCGGTTAATAGATTTTATATCCTTGCCCCTTCCTATAGTAATCATATTTAGCAAGGATGTATACTCCTCAGAGTTTACCATGGTAAAGACAGGTGGCGTAACCGAGTATTCCTTGCTTTCTGAAATTTCTATAGGGGAATCATAGTTGGATTCAGCAAAGTAAATTCACCCCATCAATCTCGGGTTCTACAGTCAATTGTTACATAGGCATCACGACTAGAGGTGATAGGGGATTGATACCTCCCCTGCCTGCATTAAGCTCTGGGTTTGAGCCAGAGGCACCGGTAAGGCCAATGGCCTTTGAGGAGCTGGCAAAGCTGGTGCCCCTGTTGTTGGGTTATTTCTCAAGGCTGGGTTTAACCTGTAACATCTACTCGTGTCATGGTTACCCATGCGTTCACAGTATCCACACCATAGATTTGGTCTGGGTTTCAGATGTGGACACTCGGTAGTTGTATGATTTGCCTTACATGTAACATCTACTCGTGTCATGGTTACCCATGCGTGCGCAGTATCCACACCATAGATTTGGTCTGGGTTTCAGATGTGGACACTCAGTAATTGTATGATTAGCCTTACAGTATGCACACCACACCATATCCCATCGTGGGTAAAGATGTTAATTGCCAGCCTCTTTGGGAACTATTTTGAACTCCTCCTTCAGTTGCTTCATGAGTCTCCCAATCCTCCTTTTTGTCTGGATCTTTGTGGTTATCTAAACCAATGCTCTTCGAGGCCGTCTTATACGATGCTTCAGAGCCTGGGAACTCCCTGGGTGGTCCCATTAGATTGTCATCATAATCAATGGCATCTAAAGCACACTCGTTGAATGTTCTATGGCAACGGGCGGGCGTAAAGGGCATCATGGAGTTTTTCACTCTGTAATCCATCAAGAAATAAGGATATTATCTGGGTTTAGCTAGGCCTCTCTTCAAGCTCACATCTACTATAGAGATACTTGGCCCGATGTATTCCCTTACAGATTCTCCATCTTTTTGCTTTAGTGTGTTCAGTTACTGAACACACGGTTTTGGCATAAGCAATCAGCAAAGATTGCTTAAGATCCTCTTATGTGGCTTTGTTTTCAGGTTCCGAAGGTCGGAACCATTTATTTGTGGCATGCTCCAGGGTGAAGCCGAAAGCTCCGATCTTAGTCGGATCATCTGTGATCCCAAGGGCTTCACTCACCTGTTCAAAGGTCTCGATGTGTCTATGAGCATCACCAGTGCCACTGAACTTAGCCACACTGCCTTTGATATGTTCCATACCCTTGAACTGATTCTATCTCATTCGCGTTATCTAGGCATGGTTGCATGCACGACTGGAGCTGGCTCTCTTGTGTGAGCCACTGCATTTGCTATGGCTTCCGCCATTCTGATTGCATGATAACATTCCTACTAGAGGAGCCGTATGACCGCTTGTAGAGGGAGCTTCCATCTTGGTATGTGCAGGGATTCCCATAGCAAGCACTACACCTTCCCGAGTTGTATGCACTGGGAGAGGGACAGCCAGAGGGTCCACGAAGAATTCATCCACTAACGGTCTCATTCTAGGGATCGGTCCTGTTGTGACCGGCAAGCCATGGCTGGTCAAGAAGGTTGGATGCAAGGGAAATTCCCAGTCGGAGGTAGGGGGCACTTTTGTGTTGACGTAACTATAAGGAACATGCCCTATAGCTCCCTCCACATGGATTCCCTCTTCTCGGAGCATCTCTTCCACAGGAGGGTGCGGAAGCATGTCAACCTAAAGGCTCAGGAGCGTAAGTGAATTCACGGAATCCACTCATTGCACCAATTCCCCATGTGCCGACGGATTCAGCCTCATGCAACACCTCCTTGCCTTTTGTGATACCAGGCGCGGATTCATTGAAGCCAGATTTTAATGGCTTTACGATGGTTGCTTTAGCCACTAGTTCTATTGTCACCTTGTCTATCTCAAGTTCCTTGCACGGCATATAGCGATTCTCCAAAACATCTTTCTAAAATAGAATCCCAACTCTGGATTCTCGATTTTGAATACCACTACGACATTGAAGACCCTATGGGCTTCATCCATATATACAAACTTGTTTGGAGAAGCATCTCTTCAAGATTGTAGTGCTATCAAGGGCTTTGTACCATTCCCCAGGCATGGGCTCACTCAAAGTTTTCCTAGTTGAAATTTAAGATGTGAAAGTGTGGCCGTGAAACAGCAGACGTGAATGTCCCACGTGAAGTTTGGGGACGTGAAATTTGAGGACGTGAATGTGTGACGTGAAAGTCAAGGCGTGAAATTGAAGACATGAAAGTGTGGTCGTGAAACAGCAGACTGAATGTCTCACGTGAAGTTTGGGGAGGTGAATGTCTTGCATGAAATAGCAGACGTGAATGTCCCACATGAAGTTTGGGGACGTGAATGTCCCACGTGAAATTTGGGGATGTGAATGTCTCACGACGTGAAGTTGCAGACATGACAAACTTTCCGTGAAAATGCAGGCTTGCCTTTTTCTTTTTCTACAACTATGTGTGGATGTAGATTTTACTTAGAAAGATGATCATTTTACGGTTTTTTTTTTCATGTTACTGATAATGCATGTCAATCTTTGATCAATCCATGAACATGCATTATAAGGCAAAAGACATGAAAATCAAAGGTTTTCCTAAGCACCTTTAGGCATTTTTTGATGAAATCTTTTTAATTCTAATTGGGAGGTTTTTAGTGTTTCTTCCGCGTAATTAAATATTTTTGTTATGGTGTCTGGTTGTGTATTTCTTATACTTGGAACACCCTTGCTTTTTCCTTTACATATCTTGTTCAATTCTGTATTCACTGTAGGTATTGTTGCTTAAGTCATTTTCAACTTAGGTTGCTGAATTTACTTCCTTCTCCAAACAAGTGCAAGTGTGGGGTTTGCCCTTTTGGGGAGTTGATGCTGAAAGCGCTCACCCTCTTTTGTATATTGATTCGAACCTGTTGTGGGCGATTGTTATATATTTTCTTTTGGGTAGCCATATTGTTGTATTTCCTTGATAGTAGCCTTGTGCTCGCAGTAGGTCCTTTCGGATCCATTGTTGACAACAGTCTGCATGAGGCTTCTGCCAACAAGTGCTTGACCTTATACCACTTTATCGGTGGTGGCAATGGTTGACTTTTGAACTGGGTCATCATTCATTGGTTCTTTCTTTGCACGTTGACCCTTGGGGTGAATCTTGGGTACCCAGTTATATGTACTCTTGTATGTTGGGTTTTGTGTAGGCAATTTCAACACGGTGGGTTTAGATTCTGTTTTTTGAGGTACTGCCTCTACAATAATTTGTTTGCCTTGATTTGTGGAGGTCCATAATGGTATGGACATGACCCTTTCCGATGGCTAGCGATGCTGTTCTGTCTTCCCATTGGATATTGCACTTGTTGGCACAGATCCAGGATCGTCCTAAGATCATCTCTTCTTCCATTGTACCTACAGGCATTACAAACACCTTTCCAACCAAGGGATTATTACTGATGGAAATGTTAACATTTAAATGCCCAACGGCCTTTGTGGTTGTTAAGTGTACACTATGAACTTTTGCATCCGTGTGTTCAATGTTTGGTCTCCCTAAGGCTATCCAAGTATCGTATGAGATTAGGTTGTGGCTTGAACCTCAATCTATCAATGCAACACTTGTTGCAATGCCCTTGTGCGTTTGTTGTGAGTTCCAACTTGAGTCTTGCTGGTTCAATGTTTAGATCCTCTTCGTCCACAAGGGTTATGGAAGCCATGTTGACATGAATCATGCCCTTCTTCATTTTAGCATTTGCTTGGTATTTCAATTTCTTTTTTCTGGCACTTTCCACACCATACATGAGGACAAGGTCCCTCGTTTTCAACTCTTTTTGCTTGAGGTTTCTATCAAACTAATGTCTTCTGCGTAACTTTTCAACCATGAGTCCGTGTGATGCTATCAACCGGGTCTCATCCAGTTTTTCCAAGTCAATTAGCCTTTCAGCTAATGCATTTTCAGTTAGACGTTCTTGTATAGCAATTCTTAAGCTTGGAACTAAGTATTCCATGGGCATAACCGCTTCAACACCATAAGCTAGACAAAAAGAAGTATATCGTGTTGCCACCTTATATGATGTGCGATAGGCCCAAAGGGCTGCTGTAAGCTTATGCTCCCAATCTTTTATATTTGCTTCCACATTTTTGTCAGGATGATACACAAAATCTTATTGGTACTTTCTACTTGACCATTTTCTCTTGTGGGTAGTATGGTGACGATTTACGATGGATTATGAAGAATCCTGCAAGCAATTGATTAATCACCTCATTAATGAAATGCGAGCCGCGATCACTCACCAATTCCAATGGGCAGCTGAATCGTGATATGATTTGCTCAGATACAAATTTAGCACTTGTTCGCGCAGCTTTCTTTGAAGTTCTGGCTTCTGCCCACTTCGTAGAATAATCCGTGGCTACGATTATGTAGCGGGATTTTGATGGATGAGTTGCTAGACTAATCGGCCCACGAAATCTATTCCCCATTTCATGACAATGATGGGGGTTAGTGGCATCTTATCATTTTTTTATGGGACAGTGAAACGTTGGCATTCTTCGCATATTTTGACAAACTCTATGGCGTCCCCGAATAACATAGGCGACTAGAGTACAGCTTGGAGCACCTTTCGAGCTCTGTAATCTCTTCAGCAAAATGCATGCTTGCTATCCCAGAATGAGACTCTTCTAGTATGGTCATGAATTCATCCTCTCTTACGCACCGCCTAAGCACATTATCTTTGCCCAGTTTATACAATTCTCCAGATATCAATTGATATGGTGCCACAAGCTTGATAAGCCTCTGCATCTTATCTTTGTTTAAGGGTACATCCTGCGGGAAGCCATAAGCCAAATACTCTGAGATCTCATCACTCCACTCAGGTACCATATCTAATTTGAATAGACAAGCATCAGGAAGGTCATCGTCAATGCCAGTTGCTAGTTCTCCATTTGGAACTCTAGACAGGTGGTCGGCCAACACATGTTGTGTTCCCTTCCTTACCAATGACAGTAAAGTCAAATTCCAACAACAATAGTAGCCAACGTGTGATTCTTCGTGTGGTGCAAGGTTTATTTACTAGATATAGCAAAGCTTGATGGTCTACAAAAAATATGAACTTGTTAGCCAAGAGATAATGTTGATATTTCTTGACTGCGTAGACCATGGCCAATCCTTCTCTTTCGGTAGTGGTATAGTTCACTTCTGCAGCATCATTCAATTGACGACTAGCAAAGCAAATTGGATAGTCCAATTTGAACTCACCAGGCAACCAATTGCAAAATTTGACGCATCGATGTGTACGTGGAATATGAGATCCCAATTGGGGGGTCGCAAAATGGGTGCGCTTGCCAAGGCTTGCTTTAGACAATCATAAGCCTCTTGACACTCTTTGGTCCACTCAAAGACAATGAGCAATTTATACAATGGTTTGGCTATCTCTGCATAAAATACGATGAAGCATCGATAATAACCCACATGACCCATAAACCTTTACACACCTTTGTAGTTGGTAGGCGGTGGTAGTTCCAAGATGATCAACTTAACCTTGCTATCATCAGTGGATATGCCATTTTTTGAGACTATGTTGTGTCCCAGTATCACACCATGCTGGACCCAGAAATAGCACTTCAAAGGGTTTAGTGATATCCGATATAATCGACAATGTTCAAATACCTTCCTTAAATAGTTCAAATGATCTTCCCATCGAGAATGTGCACATAGATCATCAATAAACACTTCCAGCCACTTCTGCAAGTAGTCCTTAAAAGCTGTGCAAATTAACCTTTGAAAGGTTGCCGAGGCATTTGTGAGACCGAACGGCATAACCTTGTAAAAGCGAATGTTCCCCACATGGTATTGAACACAGTCTTATGTTGGTCTTCTAGTGCTATGGGCACCTGATTGTATCCTGAAAACCCATCCAAGAAGCTATACGCTTCCCTTCCAGCCACTCTTTCCAAGACATGTTTGGTATACGGTAATGGGTAATGGTCCTTATATAAACGAGTGTTCACTTTCTTAAGATCGACACATACTCTCAGTTTCCCATTATTTTTAGGTACTATCACAATAGGTGACAACCAATCTGTATGTTCAATTTCATAGATAAAGTTAGCAGCAAATGAGCTTATCAATTTCCTCCTTTACAATTGCTGCATACTTTGGATTTATCTGGTATGGTTTCTGCCTGGCAGGTCATGATCCTTCCATAATTGGAATCGTATGTTGTACCACCTCGGGCGGCACCCCTTTCATTTTCTTATAGTTCTGGTATTAAATCGCACCACGATACCTTCGGTACTTGATGTCTCCTCCATTGAGTCCCCATCCATGGTTTGCTAATCAACTATGCAGATATAAGTCGTAGGGATGTTTCCAGATTCCAAATATTAGGTTCCCTTAGGTTGCATCATATCAATTGGTGGCCAACACATGTATCCAATTCTCACTGAAGTCCGAGGGAGGTAGTGATGCATACATCTCTGTATCCTCCTCATCCTTAGTCTCCTCCTCTGTGAGCTGGCATATCTGTAGGGATGTGGTTCGATCCGTTGTGACCGAGTCATTACCGAACAATTGCCCTTCCATGGGGTGTGCCTTCTATACTCTTAGATTAACTTTCGATATGTGTGAGTCCTTGCGTACATATACATGATCCAAGGCCCAATTATGCACCAACTTGGATTCCCTCATGAAGGGTCGTCCCAATATTATGTCATATGTATCACACGTTGGCATAGGAAGTCCATGACCACAAATGTATGACAATAGTGGAACGTGAAGAGTTTGAACTTCACATTTTCCAAGAGCCCAATGGGTCTCGAAGATGTTCCATCAGCCATTTTGACGATTAGATTTGATCTTTTTAGATCCGGCTTCCCCCAATTTTCCTAGCAATGTTTGGTAATGATGCTGACACCTGTCCCACCATCCAGGATTACCAATGTCTTGTATCCATTATGATGAATTGGGATGGTAGCATTCGTGTCGTCACTCTCATAGTAGCGTGTCCCAGTTAGTTAACTGGTATCTTAACTACTCACGTTTCCTTTGTATCCCTCAAGGGTCTTTCTGCCAAGGGTGGCAGAGCATCATCAATATTATCAGCTGGCCTTAAACCTCGTTCGACCCATTCTTTTATATCTGTCCAAAGGTGGGTGAATTGCGTAACAATTGACCCAAGGGCATCTGGACAGGCGTGGATAATACAGCACCTAGGCTTCCTATATCCCTAGGTTCCTTGGATATAGAGTGTTCTTCCCATCCAAGTGTCTTGTATTCTTCCATGGGGAAGGAGTGAATGGAACCCCCCAACTCATTTTCCTCAAACATTCTAGTCATTGTGTTTGTTTGGGAGTCTTCTTCAGTTCCCTCCGGAATCGGGGTGGGTAGGTTCAAAGTCCTATTGTGGGGTGGTTCATCTTGTGGATAGATGGTATCCCTTACTCAGCTGGCTCTTGGCTTAGTTTCATGAATTTGTTGGTACTTTTCAACTAAAGCTTTGGCATCCTCTAACTTCCTTATTTCTTCGTCGGCATTAAGGTATTCACCAACCCCCTTTCGAGTTGCTGGTTATTCTCCTTGTTTTCCCAGGTCTAATCCTTCCAGATTGATTCCCCCCTTCCTAGACCTCGTCCCCTACCCATATTGGCTCTTCTTGGTATCTCAGGTTCGTGGACTTGTCCGGTTGTGGTACCTTGGTTGGATTCCCTAATAGTAGCCTCTATGCGTCTTTGTGTAATTAAGAGCTCCATATCTTGCAAGAATGTAGGGTGATTGATCATTAGCTCTATGTCCTTCTTGGTATAGAGCCGGTCCTCAACTTCTATAGCCAAGTTAGCTATGTTACCCTCTTCTTCTCTGGTTGTAAACCCTTCCTCTATTCTGGATTCCTCATTGATGGGTTTCAGGTTCGGAATATCCCCATCACCTCTACCTGTAGCAATTTTAGATTCCTTTCCTCGCACGTGATTGGAGATGGTTAACATTATCTTTTTCCTTTCTCTCAGCTCTTACCCTATGAGTATCAAGCTCTTGTTTCCTTAAGATCAATTCTCGGAGTTGTCGTTCCACCTCACTTCGTTGGAGGTTCAATTCCATTTCCTCGGTGGTGGGAAACTTGTTTGACACTCGCTCTACTCACAATGTTATAAATTCCTTACTTGTCAAGAAGCTTAAGCTACCCACTAGCTCATCTCGCTATATCAATATACAATGGAGCTAGCTAACACTAAGGATACAGAGGTTTGGGATAGGCAAGTTGTTGGATCCAACAATCTTGATTTTGAAATTACAAGACTAGCAAGTTTTGATATAGTGCTAGGCAAGCAATGGCATGAAAGGAAGAAGCCAATAATCAACTTCGATATGCATGTCTACTAGTTTGAGCATGAAGGGAAGCATTTTCTCATTAGGGGTGAACGAGATCTTCTTGATTAAATGTTGGTAAATAAGATAGACAGAGAAGTCCATTTCTGTGCTCATGATTTAGTTGCACAATTTCACGGTGTTTTTAAAACTGAGCTTCCTCTTGGTGTGCCTCCACATAGGAATGTGGAGCACATGATTGAGTTGATTCCAAGATCAAGCTCTATGAATAGGCCTCCCTATCACATGAGTTTAAAGGAAGAGAGAAAGGTTAAGAAGGTGATAGATGAGTATCTTTAGAAGGGCTTGATATGCCCTAGCTTCTCACCACTTGCCTCCCCAATTTTACTTGTTAAGAAAAAGGATGGTATCTTTCATATGCATGTCGATTAATAGGGAATTTAATAAGCTTACTACTATGAATCACAAGTGTCCAATTTTGAGAATCGACGATCTCTTAGATACCTTGCATGGTGCCATGATATTTAGTAAAATAGATCTAAAATCGGTCACAATCAAATAAGGGTAAGAGATGAGGATGTATATAAAACAACTTTTAGTATGAGGTTTGCCATTATGAGTATTTGTTGATGCCATTTGGACTCACCAGTGCCCCTACTATGTTTATGATGCTTATGAATGACATTCCTAGGCCATTCATGGGCTGGCTTGTAGTAGATGATGTTCCGGTTGTATAGTAAATCTCTTTTAGAACATGAATATCATCTTTGTACATTTTTTCAAAGCTTTAAAAGATAACTCTTTGTATGCAAATTTTGATAAAAACAGTGCTGTGTTTGATCCAAATAGAATATTTGGATCACATTGTTTAAGTTGATGGAGTATACTATGGATCCTAAGAAAGTTGTCGTAATGTAAGCCTATCCAGTGCTAGAGAATGTTAATACTTTACGATCTTTTCTAGGGCTTTTTGGCTTTTATTGCCAATTCATAGAGGCTTACTCCTTCCTTGCCACACCATGATGATTTGTTGCAAGAGAAAATTCTTACCATGACTTGACTGCTACTCAGCAAAATAGTTTTGATGAGTCAAAACTAGCTGCTTCAACATCCCCCGTTCTCAAGATAGTTAATCCTGACAAACCCTTTGACTCAGAGATTGATACTAGTAGCGTCACCATAGCGCTATTCTTAACCAAGATGGTCGACCTTGCAAATGAAGGAAACTTAGGGTTGCACTCATTAGCATCATGGAGTGCATACATGTCCCACTCATCATAGGGAGTAGCACCTATTGCACTCAATAATGGAGTACACACATAGCTTCTCAAAAGGGAGAAGTCCACCATGGAAGCTGAGAGCTCCAAAGAGTAAGAGTACTCATGAAAGTATAATGATCAAAAGGGTACAATGTCCATGATCCCTATGTCTCATATAGGGTCCCTAAGCCCAAGTGCCTAGGCCCCATTCCCCATGTGCATGTGCACGTAAACCTACTTCATTAAACCATCCCCTCCTATAATGATTTCATCCTCAAAATTTAAGGGTGGTCGTGCCCAAAGAAAAGACATATACAAGTGGCTATGTACAAAAGTGGTCGTGCCCAAAGAAAAGACATATACAAGTGGCTATGTACAAAAGCCAAAAAAAAAAATCACATCCATGACTGAATGTAGCGGAAGACCCGTGCATGAATCATATGACCCCCTATGTCAAATGGGAAGGATAGAGGGCTCCCATCGATGATGAGGCTAACTATGCAACCTCCTGGATCAGAAGGAAATCCAAGGCATGCAAAATCCAAGGAAATGGGCCCATGATAATATAGTGCAAGTGGAGTAGGTAAGGAACGACTATCGATGAACGAATCTAGTCAAGTATCCTCCAGGATCAAAGGGATATGTATGGTATACATCCCAAACCGTCGAAACTAGAATGATAGAGTTTTAAATGGTAGTAGCTCCTGGATCAAAAGGAAATCTCGACTCCAAAGAGATAGTAGCCCCAGGGTCAAAAGGAAAACTCATAAGCCCATCCTCACAACCACACTGTGAATCTGGCATGAAAGGTATCCGCCGAAGAAGCTCAAAACTCCTAGCCCAAATGTCAAGTGGTCCTGGCACCAAAAAAAAAAGAATCATCGTGTATATTAAGATTGGAATATGTCATATCCAAAAACTATGCTCCTCAAATGGCAAAGGATGCATCCAAAGAAAAATGTCCTGACTCCAAAGAACACAGGATCATGTCGACATCCGTAGGAGCCAAACAAACATAGCTCAAGGTTAGCCTCATATAGAGTCAAATGTGAACTAGTGCCTTCATCATATGTAGCACCACTCAAGAAGTCAAAAGCATAATCCACCATATCTATGTATGTATGAGTATGATCCGACCCATGCATAATATCTCCATGTGTAAGACACTCTATGTGTGTGTGTCCCTCTAGAATAGAAGCTGGATCATCATAAAGATCGCCATCACTAAGCATTGACCAAGTGTCTACACAAGAGATATAAGTGGTATCTGTCAACTCACTATTAACGAAATCTCTAAGGCCACTAAGGTCATCCCCAAAGGTATAGACCAACTCCATCACTGGTGTCCTTATTATATGACCTAAATCTCATGATAGAACAATCTCCAATAGTACTGGATCTAAGTAAATACCTAGATCAACTGTAAAACTCTCAAAGTCAATGTCATAGGATATGCTAAAAATATGATCGATATGCATACTCTTACGATGGCTCACCTCTATGAACTCATCACTACTCTCATGCAATATCCCTGACTGCTCAATCACAATAACTCGATCCACTCGAATGCTACCAAGAATTCTATGAAAACTAGTAGTGGTCGTATCCAAAATCTCTCCACATGTAACAAATCTAGAGTAGTATCCCAACACATCTAATACTAGAACCTCGAGTCTATGCTCCTCATGGTCTATGATGTGCTCAATGACATGTGAAGTGTCAATCCCATGCCTTTAGTGCCAACCACAAAGTCTAAGCAGGAGGAATGTGGAGAGCAGTGGAAACCCCCTTGACTATTGAAATTATACACCAAAATACCTTGTATGTGACACCTTGGAGACATTAAGGTCTCTAGCCATGTTAAGCACATAGTTTTTGGGTATGACACCTCTCCAGGATATACATTAATGGCGAAACTTAGGTTGCAAACAATTCTATGAAATTGGTGCTCTTTTTTATGCTACTTTATTAGGGTGTTAATGAAGTGTAATTATTACCTAGTTGCCTTCTTAATCACTTATACTCAAGCCCATTTATAGGCTACCATCTAATGCAATAGTACAAGTATTTTCCCACTCTTCATATGATCATTATGCTGAGCTCTTGCTTATTCATGTGTGTTTGACTCTAATCACCTTTATTTATCAATCATCGTGCTTAAACCACATGTTAAAATCTCTTAATTGAGCTACCATGATTACTAACATGGTATCTAAGCATGGTTCTTTAGTGCTTTATCCCTACTTAATCACTACTCACCATACCTACTAATTGTCATAATTAATCACTAAAACTTTCATTTTATGAGCTTTGGGTCTAAAAGGCCTCCATGAGACCTCCAAGAAGACCGTTAGAAGAGAATAGGGTAACTCTCCACCTGACCACCGGATATAGGAACCCTAGCCGATTAAAATACCCCTGGCCATCCACACATGTCTAGACTCCCCTGAACCGCTCGACTCCTACCTAGTCCTACCGATGTCTTGACACTACTCCCCCCTTTTGCGAGAGTTTTCATCCTCAAAAACAAAGGTAGGAAATTGGGTCTTGAGAGTACTAACATCCTCCCAAGTTGAACCTTCTTTTGGTTTGTACTTCCACTTAACTAGACACTCTGTTGTCTAATTCTGTGCAAGTTTGCTTCTCTTGAAAATCCAAGATGCACTCTAGCTTGTTAGGTAACACCAGAATTTCAATTAAATCTACAAGAAAACCTATATCCACCACATTGACATCTTTGCCTAGTCGTTTCCACAGACGACTAACATGAAGAACTGGGTGAGCCTTGGAATGTTTTGGGCAGCTATTTTGTAGGAAACTTCACCTACACATTTAAGTATTATAAAAGGTCCACAATACCTAGGCGATAACTTGGGCACTTTTCCTATCTTCAAAGTTTCTGAACTTGAGGGAACTTTGAGAACTACTTGGTCACGTTCTTCAAATGTGACCACTGTGCGGTCTGCTGCATAATGCTTGTTGTAATGACTTGGGCCCGTTTAACATTTTATTTAGTGATTTTCAGCATATCATGATGATCTTATAAAAAACCTTTCACTTTTTGAATTCTTTCAGTAGCTAACCCTACAGCTACTGGAGATCAGGGTTGAAACCCAAACATAAGCATGAAAGGACTAAAGCCTATAGTAACATGCTTTGCATTATTGTAGGAAAATTTTAAAATTCGTAAGTAATCTTTCCAATTCAGTTGCCGTTCACTCATGTATGCTCTTAGCATATCCTTGAGTACTTAGCTGACCCTTTATGTCTGACCATCACTATGGGGGTGGTCAGTTGCTTCCTTAATATTAATATACGTGATTTCTTTTATGAAGATTGAAATCTTTAGTTAAATAACATGTATTAATTATATACATCATGAGCTCTCAGTTATATAGATGTTATTATTTTTGCTATATAGAGATCAGTCCTCTACTATATAGAGATCAGTCCTTTACTGTATAAAAGTTATATTGCCTATATAAATAATCCATTTTGCTATATAGAATTTATTTTTTTGCTAGTTGTAAGGTGAGTTTTCTATATAGTCATTATCATTTACTGTATAGAAACTTTACAATGCTATATAGGAAATGCTATTTGCTATATAGGAAAAACTTATTTACTAGTTGTTACTTTAATTTTCTATATAGATATTCATAGTTCCTACATAGAAATCAATTTTTTACTAGATGTAAAGTCGATTTCGTATATAGATCTTGCCATTTTCTATATAGGAAGCACTTCTTTGCTAGATCAATAAATAGGAATTTTAGTTTACTAGATAGATAGAGAAAAAACTATGTTGAGATCTAGCAAATTTGTCCAAATTTACTAGATAGAGTAAACTTTACTATATAGAAATGTGTTTGAAGTCCCTTGTGACTCTGTCGGCTATGGCTCTCGTCTTACGCCACAAAAGACTGAAAAGTCATTGGGTTGTTGTGGGCGCAGGCTACTGTTGATGATGCAGCCATTATGGCCTTCTTCCATGTTGTAAACTGCCGTTAAAGGCTCGACTGCTGATGTGCGCCTTATAACAGCCGTATACCATGGCTATTAGGCTGCGTAAGAATTAAAAGCGATGGCTATTGCATTTGTCCACAATGGTAGAGAAAGAAGAGGATGAAAGAACCATGCTCTTATACTAGTGAAAGGCCTCAATGATACCTCTCCAAGAAGACTACTAGAAGAGAATAGGGCAACTCTTCACCCGCCCGCCAACCGTCGGGGTATAGGATCCCTAGCTAACTAAAATAGCCCTAGTCATCCACACGTCTGGACTCCCTTCTTCTTGAACTGCGCGACTCCTACCTAGGCCTTTCGATATCCTGATAGGGTCTTTGTTATATGCACATTTTGTGTGCATATACTAGGAGGCTAACCCACATTAGGCTTGTGAGCATGGGAGCATGGGAACAAGCTCTAGTGGAGCATGGGTTAAGACTAACCTTAAGGGTTAAGGTTAGGGTCAGGCATCCAAGGGTCACACATGGGAAATGGAGAGTCAAGAGTCACTTGAGGGCCCTCCTATATAATAGGGGCATGGGGCACACTCAAGGGAGGCTTAGGCTATGGTCTCTTGATGTTATCTTGAGGCTAGGTTAGGTTATGTTATGTTCTCTTGTGTAGAGGATCATAACTACTCACCTACCATTTCACACTATAGCTACATGCTACTGGATTGGAGTTATACCTCTTGATGGTATGGGACATCAAGGTAAAGGTATAATGTACTTCATTATAATTCACGTGTGCATCCCTTGGGCTCGGGGATGGTCGGGTGGATGAGTTTATGCCTGATTTATGCATGTTTATGGATAACAATTATCTAGAGAGATCTTAGGGTTTTAACAGTGGTATTAGAGCAATCTCTAGTTAATTGTTGTTATTTTTTCTTTCTTATTATAATTTTTGGCATTTTTTGAAGTAGATTTTAATATTTACTAAATAAAAATATTATTTTATTGATTTATGTTGATGATTTACACATGGATCATCGATATTGAAGTTGGAACACGTGTTACTACTATTCCATGGATGAATCGACGTTGCGAGGAAATTTTGTGAGTTTAATGCTATTTTTTTTATTTTTTGTGGTTCAAAATAAGCATTAATGAAAATTTTTACCAAAATACCACATATTTTATTACGTATATTTTTGGTAGAATAGATTCCCTAAATTTCTACAATTTTTAGGTTTTTTTTCCTAATTTTTAGAAATTATTTGAGCATTTGTCTGGTTAAAAATGTATTTTTATGCATTTTTGCGAGTTTTTCACAGATATTCTATCCATTTTCTGTCGATTTTCTGCTAAAATGCAGTAGGGGCAGCATGTTGATGCATGAAATACTCTCCCGTGTGTGTGAGTGAGACCCTTTTCGCCTCTCAAATCTGAATTTCTCTTCTATTTTCCTCCCACCCATATGAACGCCTTTTAGTTGGCATAATTTGATTAATTTTTAATCATAA
Organism: Cibotium barometz; assembly: GCF_041138505.1. Taxonomy (NCBI): domain Eukaryota; kingdom Viridiplantae; phylum Streptophyta; class Polypodiopsida; order Cyatheales; family Cibotiaceae; genus Cibotium; species Cibotium barometz. The sequence goes on along the minus strand of NC_141081.1, from coordinate 40,086,954 downwards.
TTAACTTTTAATTATGATAAATCAAAAAAAGATTAATTAAATTGTTAATCCTCCTCTCTGATTAGAGAGAAGGAGGGGGTGGAGAGAGAAGGTTAAATGGAAGAAGATGGAGAGAGGAGAGAGTGGAAAGAGAAGAGACTCTCTCTTAGACTCTTGCAATGTGCCACCCCCCTGAAATTGTTTTTATTTAAAAACAAACCTTATAAGCTTAAATCTTTTTCATATTTTAAAAAAGTGATTTTTAAATTAAAAAAAGAGCTTTTGAAATCCTTTCAAAAAAGTTTGGAAAAGCCTAAAAAGGAGGGAAAATATGAGAATTGAGAAAAAAAAACTCTAGAATTTTTTGAAATTTTTTTCTTAGAATCTCTTGCCTTTCCACATTCCCGGGAAACCTTTTGGCTTTCCGAATTCCTTGGTGTTTGGCATGTGGTGTGTCCATTCGAGCTCCCGTGAGGACCATTCAAATTCCTTTAAAAATATACTTTTTGACCCAAAAATTTAAAAAATCTATTAAAATTGTAAATTTTTATTGGATTTGAGAATTGTTGGGCAGAATCGAAAATTTTGTGAACGATGGGATTTTCAAGAACAATTAGGAATTTTCTAGAAATATTTTTTAGAAATCTTGAAAAATTGGTATTTATAAAATATCAATGGTATTTTGGCAAATTAAATTGCTAAAAATTTTCTGAAAAAATATAGATTTGGAATGCCATAAGATAGGTTTGGTGGAGTTCAAAATTATCGTATTTGGAGGCCCTATAAAATTTGGAAAATTTTAGAAAATATCATGATAATTCTTTTTCTCGAGAATTTAATATTTTTGAGAGTTATTTAATGTTGAAGTACGTTTTCTTGTGCTGACATTAGATAGATGCGGGTTATTTGCATATTATTAATTTGATTATACCTTGTATTAATAGTTATTTCTATTTGGATTATTTTTGAACGATATTTTCATGATTTTTTACCATTATTTAGCCATTCTTTTTGGACATTTTCCTTAATTTCTTTTGATGGCTATAATCTGTGTTCAAAGTGTGTTTTACCTTTGATACTTTTCCATGATAATTTATTTTGCACTTGTTTACGTGTGGTTTGTGCTTAATTTCTTAAGCCTAAGATAAATTCTATCATGGGTTAGTTGATCGGTTTGTTTTGGTGGATTTTATTGGATGTTTTCCAAGTTTTATATGGACTCGTCAGGTTTTGTCTAGATCACTTGTGTCTAGGTTTTTTTTTTTATGAGTGCTATACACATGTGTTTCACTTGCTTACTTTGGAGTTTTGCTTGAACGACACCATGTTCATATACTCCCCGGATTGATGAGTTGGCCACCAATTTTAATGCTTCTTTTGGCATGATTAATGTCCATTAGATGGCATGATTAATGTCCATTAGATGGCATGCATTGTTTTTTATAATCAACTATGGTTTTCATGGATTTGAGGAGCTTCTATGCTTTTATCCATGGTTTTATAAGGATCTTTTGATCTTTTGGATAATTTCCTGTGCTTTGAGGGTAGCATTTTCCTTCATTTTTTGCACATAATTTTGGACTATGTTCCTTGTACTCTTGTACATATTCCAACTCGGATACCTAGTTGTTTATGTATCTAGGTGAGTTATTTTTTCTACCCCAACTTTATTGTGTTTATTGGGAGTAGTTATCATTAGAAAGGCGCCAATAATTCAATTATATGGTCTCAGGATTATAGAGACAGATTTTAGTATGTGAAAGTCTAGGATAAGGCCATCTTATTCCTTTTATACAGGATTTTATTCATATTTCCTAGATGGCATACTAGGGAGTTTAAAATTGTTAAGGTGTGTATGGTTGGTATCATGGTGGTATGGGGCGCTAGCAATCCCTCACATATATTATTTTATGGGATAATTATCTTAATTTCTTCAATGATGGCTAGAACCTATGTTCAAAGTGTGTTTCACCTTTGACACTTTTCCATGATAATTTATTTTGCACTTATTTAAGTGTGGTCTATGCTTAATTTCCTAAGCCTAAGACAAATTCTATCATGGGTTAGTTGATCTGTTTGTTTTGGTGGATTTTATTGGATGTTTTCTAACTTTTATTTGGACTCATCAAGTTTTGCCTAGTTGGGACGCCCCGATAATTCCATGAGCAGATGTGGGGTACATCGGGCCGCCGATGGATACCTAGTTCCTGTTGTTATAATGCCATGTTTTTCTATGTTATTCTGAATGGTTTACAATGAGGAAACTACTTTGAGTACGAATTCTTATGATCATCCGCAGTCTGATGGTGGGAAAACAGAGCGTATGAATCAGATTGTACAGGATATGCTTCGTGCATATGTCTCTGGAAAATCATCAAATTGGAAAAAATATCTTCCAATGATGGAATTTACCTATAATAGTTCTAAACATACGGCTATTGGTTTTAGTCCGTGCATACTTATGTATGGGTATCAACCCAGGGCACCCATTGATATATCGGTCTCATGTATGGGTATTCAACCCAGGGTACCTAACTATTGATATCGGTCTTAAAGGACATCGAGCTTGATGCATCGAGGGATTTCTTGCGTGATATGTAGGAAATGCTGACCGAAGCTTGGGATTCAGGAGTGCTCAGGATAGGGCGCGGTTCTATGCTGATATAGAGGACACTCAACTTGGTCTTTTGAACCAGGAGCATTGGTTTATTTAAAAGTTCTTAAAGATTTTCAAACTTTGTCAAAAGGAAAATGCTCGAATTTATCTCCTAGATATTGTGGTCTATTTCGATTTATACATCGGATTAGCACGGTTGCGTATGAACTTAAACTACCTCGACATGTTAGAGTTCATCCAGTCTTTCATATCAATAGATTGAAAGGGAAACTGGGAGGTGAGGATAACATAGTTACTCCTCAAGAACTCGTTGAAGTCGAAGAATTATCCCATGTTCCACATGAACCTCATAAGGTACTTGAATTCAGGGAAAGGAAACTTTGTAGTTAACTAATCCCTAAGGTTAAAATTAGGTGGAAAGATAGGGAAATAGAGGATTCGACTTGGGAGTCGGTTGAGATTGTTCAGCGCAGTTCTCCTTCTTTTTATTGCAAGAGTACAATGTTTTCAGAGAGGGGAAGTATGTTATATGCACATTTTGTGTGCATATACTAGGAGGCTAACCCACATTAGACTTGTGAGCATGGGAGCATGGGAACAAGCTCTAGTGGAGCATGGGTTAGGACTAACCTTAAGGGTTAAGGTTAGGGTTAGGCATCCAAGGGTCACACATGAAAAATGGAGAGTCAAGAGTCACTTGAGGGCCCTCCTATATAATAGGGGCATGGGGCACACTCATCAAGGGAGGCTTGGGCTATGGTCTATTGATGTTATGGTGAGGCTAGGTTATGTTATGTTCTCTTGTGTTGTAGAGGATCATAACTACTCACCTACCATTTCATACTATAGCTACATGATGCTGCTGGATTGGAGTTATACCTCTTTATGGTATGGGACATCAAAGTAAAGGTATGATGTACTTCATTATAACTCATGTGTGCATCCCTTGGGCTTGGGGGTGGTCGGGTGGATGAGTTTATACTTGATTTATGCATGTTTATGCATAACAATTATCTAGAGAGATCTTAGGGTTTTAACAGTCTTCTCCCTCTTATCACCTCACCATGGAGTCGATATCTCTCTATCCAAATAAATGATAGCTAAAGCAACTATTAATTCCTCTTATGGACTTACAGGCACACACATAGGTAGCATCAATGTCTAAAATTAGTGTGTGCTACTACTATTGCTTAGAGCTACATTTTTGGAGAAACACATAATAGTGCTTCAACAAAGATCAAATTGTTGACATTCCCTTGATACCAGGGGTGTTACATTTTTGGAGAAAAACATAATAGTGCTAACAAGATCAAATTGTCGATATTCCTTTGATACCAAGGGGTTTTCAACACCTTTGAATTTATTTCCGGCCTCAATTTTACAAATGGTGGTCTGTAGTCACTCTTGTAGATGCGTCACCTCAACCCTGTGTGTCACCTCAACCCTGTGCATAGTCACAGTGATGTCTTTTGGTAAAGTGAGATTAATGAATTTAGTCATTAATATTTTAGACAAATCACCTCAACCCTGTGTGCAATTATAGAGATGTCTTTTGGTAATGTGAGATTAATGCTTATTTAATGAGTTTAATCATACACTTAATGGCTTAAAACTCATCAAGATACATAGCTCCAAGTGCTCCTTGTGGCGTTTTTCACTTGGTTTGGTCGGAGATCTTCAAATTGATGTTCTCTTCCTCAAAATAGTGAGTTTTCTCATTAATTAGTGATCATTAATGGTTTAACCTCTAAACTTGGCTAATCAGTGCCTTGATTCATGTGAGTCATCCAATATCAAATACATTAAGTCAAGTAAGAAAATCAAGAAGTAGAATTTAGGATTTTTAAAGTTTCTTGCAACTCATAAGAATTTACATAGAGAAAGAGGTTTTTAGTAAGAATTTATATAGAGAAAGAGGTTTTTAGCATCTTTTTTATATTATTGTGAAGGTTTAGACACTACTCTTGGACTAACTATCCAAGAGGTAAGACCTACCCAAAGTCATGTCCAACCCCAAAGTTAATAAATTTGAGGGGTATAACTTTTATACTTGGAAGACAAAGATCAAATTTACTCTAATGATAAAGGGCTATGGTGGGGAGTTGCAAATGGCCAGAAAAAAATGCCTATAACTAGGGAGGAGAAGGCCATTTGGATAAGCAAAGATGAGACAACATTGGCAATTGCCTTGGGTCTCAGTGATAAATATATCCATCATATAGATGGAAAGGATACCTCCTATGAAGCCTAGAATTCTCTAGGCACATTATTTGGGGCTCAGTCAAAGCATGTAATGATTACTCTTCTCATAAAGTTTTTTAAACTGAAAAAGAATCTAGGTGATTCTCTTTGTTATGGCTCATCCTAACCCCTCTTGAAAAAGAATCTAGGTGATTCTCTTTGTTATGGCTCATCCTAACCCCTCTTGAAACACATCCAATAAGAGATTACCTAGTGAACCACAAGTGTTGTGAGGATCTTTCCAATGGATGAGCTCATAACCCTTGAGGTCTCCAAGCTCTACCACTCCTTGAGAAGCATTTCCACCGCACCTCCCATGAGTGTTGTCACACCACCGCATTGCACTACCTTTACTCGTCCCTCCTCTCACCTCACATCACTCACACACACTCACTAGCATGCATGAGAGAGAGAGAGATTAGCAAGAGTAAGACTCTATTGCACAATGGGAGAGTCCGTTGTATTATGAGACAAATTCACTGATATACATGGCCATAAGTATTCACACTCACTTAAACTGTGGCTAGCCAGGCACTTTAGGCTCACAAGAGGCATAATGCTATTACAATGACTACTCTCACAATATATCCATGAAGTAAATCATGTGGGACTTCGTCCTACATGCTGCCACATGCTCTTGAAGCGGGAATCACCATAAATACTCTATCACACTATTACGGCCTCCCCTTCAAGTTGTAGATATGGACACCATTGCTTCATATCTTGAATGTATGACCCATTGGTGTATCTACCTTGACTCCTTGATGTAGTATAATGGTGGTAGCTCTTGTTAACTCTAGGAATGGGTTAACTTTTCCCCCTTCTTCCTAATGGCGATCATGTCCTTGTGATTGTGTTGAAGACCTTTGTGTGGGGAGAAATAACATGCTTGTAGATTGCCTTGATGATTGACGTTCTATGGTCTTTTGTTCATATAGACTATTATTGAGCTACTTTGTGTTGAAGTAGCTACTTGTTGGTGAGGATTGAAAGAATTATGTCAACTTGCAAGGCTAATATAGATATCTTCACCAAGGATTGAAGATCGTTGATTTGTGAAGATGGTAGCATTGTTTGGAGAGGTTTGAAATTTGAAAGAAAGTTCAAGGCGATGGATTGTACCATTGACCAGGCTTTTTTCCACCATGCCCCCCCAGCTAGAGATGTACTTGGATGTTGTTGATGGTAAATGTCCTCCAGTGCATGAGTATGGATATGTACTCATGGAGCAGCTACTACATTAACATAGCCAAAAGGATAGTAAGCGATAAGCTTAACAAGATATAATGGGGCTATTGAAGATCCTTGGGAGTTTCCATATGCGCTACTCCCTTGTTTTTGTGTGTTTTTTTTTAGCTACCACCTTGCAAGCAATCCATTCTTGTGGCTAGTCTCTTTTTTGAGAGAATAGGTTTTTATATCTGCCACGTAGCTTTTCACTTGTGGCTAGTCTCTTTTTTGAGAGAATAGGTTTTTATACCTGCCACGTAGCTTTTCACTTACACTTCACGTCCAGAGGGGTGAAAAGAGCATTGTGAGTTTGCCTTTGATGCACTCATAAGTCTTCATTTTGCAGATACAGGAATTTATTCTTGAATTTTTGGCTCAAATGTTGTCAAGGTGGTGGTGGGGGGTAAGACTACTGGTTAGTTTTACCATTGGGGGTAAGACTACTGGTTAGTTTTACCATTGGGGTTTCTTGAATACACAAGCTCTTTATGTAGGTGCTAAATGTATGAGAGTGGCTGAGTGACTTGCATGGTGTTGCTTGGGCCTCCATTCTTGTCGAACTTTTAGTGAAGTTGTTGGGGTTGAAGTTGGTTGTGAGGCTTTCTTCACATTATTCAGTTTTGGCAACCATATGATGGTATTACCTTCATAATATCCTTCTTGTTGAAGCATGTGCACAGGCACCCATCTTTGATGATTGAACATTATAAATTGGTGGCTAATTCTTTTGGTGTTGAGACTTCCTTCTTTGTGCAAGCTTAGGAGAATTTGTGATGTTCTTGGAAATCCAAGCGTTGGTATTTCCTTGGTAGTATCCTTATGCTTACAGTAATATTTTGGGTACCCACACTTGTTGAGATGTTAGATTTCGCTGAGGAACTCGCATAGGCTTTTGTGGATGGTTTTGTGGAGTACTTTTCTTTTTCCTTAGCCTCTGAGTGATGCATTGAGGAAGAGCCTTTGACTGTCGAGGCACCCAAATTTGATTGGCACCTTCATAGTAGCCTTGACCCACATCTTGATAGCAACAAGTAGCTGCTTCTCCACCCACATTTTGATAGCATTAAGATACCTTGATTTTTGTTGTCTTAGTGGTTTTTATTTTTGTTTGAAGTGGATGGTTGTGAGCCCTCTTTCACATTAGTTGTCGCCGAGGCTTCAAGTTTGAGACTCATGGCCATTGTTGATGAGATGAGGTTCTAGTCTCTTGTAGAGTGGTGGTTACTAATGTGGAGGCTTTTGAGCATACATTCCCCTCTTTTGGCAAGGTTAGATGATGAAGAGGTGTTTGCTTTGGGGTTTTTCCTTTGAGTTCCTTTTTAGAGATAGATGATTGCGCGAGGGAACTTTTTAAGGAATAGATGTTGATTGCAAGGTTTTGGCATCGAACTTCGTGATGATGGGGTTGAAGGAGTAAATGCTTTATCGGAGTTAGTCATTGACACAAATGGTAGGTCATTGTGGTAGAGGGGCTTTCGTGGAAGAGGCTTGTAACTTTTTGTGTTAAACATCATAGAAATCCATTAGGGTTAGATCCTCTCCCCCTTGTAGTATGGTATTATCAACTTTGTGCTGTTGACCCTCATGATGACTGAAGAGCGATTCTCTCTACCGTGCAATATAGTGCTCATAGAGTACTACTGATCAACAAATGTGCTGAGAAATACAATGTCAATCCGAGGACTCGATCCGATTAGTGCATGAAGGCTTGTCCCTTGCGGGAGAGCTCACATACACGAACCACCACTTGACGATTCAACCATTCAACACCTCAGTCAATCTCTCAATCCCTTAAACCCACTACACTAATCAAGAGAACAAGCAATGCATGGCAATCTCTTAATCCCATTCAAACATTGATTAAATGTTGGCTTTCTCTAATGCCAGCAAATCTATAAGCGAATCTATAAGCGTGCATCTACTAACCCACTAGCAAATCTTGGCTTTCTCTAATGCCAGCAAATCTATAAGCGTGCATGTACTAACCCACAAGCTTAAGCAAGCATAGAATGTAACATTCACAAACCCACAAGCTCATAGAGAGAGTCTATCCATGAATAACTCATTGCCAATGAAGTGGGCAAGAGCTTGCATCAATGGAGACTACACACACACACACTACAAGCATGCAACATACACAAGAGAAAGAAAGAAGCATTCAACTAATCATAGATTAATCTACTTCAATGATGCTAAAACAGATTAAGAGAATGAAGTGGAGCTATACTCATTGGAGCTTGATGCTGATTAGAGTACAATAGAGAGAGAGTTAGAGAGTTGCCATAGCTTGAGAGCTCAAGAGCTTCAATCAATAGCTTATGAGAATGGCCAAAAAACGTCCACTTTCTTTAGCTAACATCTCTTTTGTAGAGATGTCACTAACCCTAACCCTAGGCCTCTTTCACACATGGGCGGACAACCCCATAAGTGAGCCTTGCTTAATACACTTAGAACTCTCATTTAGAACCCACAATGGCTTAAAACGATTTACATTGCACTTCGGCACAAAAATATGAAAAAATTATGTGCGTCTTTATGTTCCCATGGCTACAATCCCGCTCTCTTGCATTAATTGCTTCCGGCCTCCTTCCATAATCCTTGTTCCCGTGAGTGTTCCCGTGGAACATTCCCCCCTTCCTAAATCGTGCACGTCCTCGGGCGCGGTAGAAGCAAAAGCTGCAAAAAACAATGGAAGACAAGTAAAGCCTTTTATTGAAAAAAAACCAGCAATGACAATCTCACACGGGAGCATGCAAGTGAAAGGCCGATTAGAGTTTTAAAGAGTGCTAAAAGAAGTGAGTAAAGACTAGTCAAAGTGAGACTAAGTGGTAGATAGTGCTATGCAAAGGCAAGTGTGCTTGTACACCGCAGGTTATGACCGCAGTCTCAATGTCCTACAAGTGTTTAAGTTATTCCTAAGTGGCAACCCTACTCCTAAATAATATGAGCAATGGTGATTGGACCTTTCTTTCTTTCTTTCTTTCTTTTTTTTTTGTGTGTGTGTGTGTGTAAAAGATGATAAAGAGGAAGGTTCCATCCCAATGAGACCCAAGCAATGGCCAAGAGACCTCCGCCAAATCTAAAGGCCGCTAAGTATCTCAAGGGTGACAGACCCTTTTCTTTCTTTTTGACATAAGGAGTACCCCATGAAGATGAGGGCATCGGTCTCGACGGCCCATAATGTACCCCAGAGTCCTACCAAGGCGATATCGTCCTTGAAGGTCTTCTTCTTAATCTTTTAGACGTCAGTGTTCACCCCATGGAAACCAAGGCATCAGCCCCAAGGTGCTAAGACAACCCAAGGTCCTACAAAGCATTCCACATGGCCGTAGACACATCATGTCTCGATTCACTTGTATATATTTTTTAGGGCATGAGTTTCGTAAATTAATCGTAGCACCTAGCCCATACCTAAGAGGTAGCTACCACTAGGGATAACTAATATACTTCGAGAGCATAAGAACTTGGCATACTTCGTTGGCATATATCTTACACCGTCTTCAAATAGAAATACCTCGTACTAAGTCCTCTAAGAATGTAGAAATCACTCACCACATAGTAACAACTAATTTGAAACTTAAACCAGCCAACTGTGTGTGAACATGCAAACAATATATGCAAAAGTAAAAAGCACATAAAGAACAAAAGATTATGATTTGAATACACTTGTTGTAGTGCTTGTTGATGTTTTGTTGTGCGTTTGCATTGATGCATTGCTGATGTTGTGCAGATTGCTTCTCTTTGCTCTTTGTAGGCATTGCATGTCTCCACCCTTCCTAATTTGTGTGCATGGTAGGTGGACTATTGGGGCGTGTTTGTATGATCTTGTTTAGCTAAGATCTCTGCAAAATGTCTTATTAACAAACAAGAAAAGAAAAGAAAAGAATAAAATTTGTTATTGGTGCCAATCACCGAATATAGCCGAGGGGAAAAACCTATAAGTGGGAGAGAAGTGCCCTGGCTTGTTGATCTTATTGTGGAGTTGATGAGCTTACCCTTGCACTGGTGGTGGATCCGTGTCCACTTCTGTTGGAAAGATGGTATCAATCACTTCAGGATGCAAGGACAACCCTATACAAAAGTCGGCCTCTGGAGAAGGTGGTAGAGGAAGGAGTGCTTCCTCGCTAAAATATGGCATTGGTTCTATGGGAAGGTTAAGCAGACAATTTCCATTTTGGAATTGCTCAATATAGTACTCATAGTGATCCAAAATTGACATGTTGAGGCTGGGGGAAGGAGGGCTTGCAAGATAGGTGGTTGCAAGTAAGTCATTTATGCATGTATCCTCCATTGTTGTGCTTGAACCTCCTCAGGTAATCTAGGTTGATTTGGTCCTCGGTCTGGTACTCTCACATCAAGAAGGTTATGGCGTTGGGGTGTAATTCCCACAATTTGTTTCATTAAACCCATGCCATATCGTCGAAAGTAAGAGCAGCATAGCCAACAAATGTGTAAAGCTTCTCCTAATACGAGTCGTGCACACTCTTGACAATGTGGAAATGGATGATGCTGTTGATAGAATAAAGTGACAAAGTGATGCCCACAGCAAATTTCACCTACGGGAGCATAAAAGTACCTAGAATGAGTTTGAAAAGGAGGAGCACTATAACCCCCGCGATGTTCAGGTTGAGTACTATCAGGGTCAATCCATGGTGGACATGTATCTCGCCAAGTATCTATCAGGAGGTATCTGGGCGTAGAACAATGAAATTTAGAAACTTCAAACTTTATACACTCATATCCATCATTACAATCCCTATCAAAAACAATGTAGATAAGATCATCTCAAAAAGAACACAATCCTGTAAAGGCATAAGGAACCACATTAGTAAAAGTGAGACTATTCAAACACTGATCTACCAAAGAGCTTCAATTGTAGTGTTAATGCCTTACCTTTGGTTTTGGGTATGTCCTTCTTAAGAGGTGGGAAGGTTAGAAATTGTCGAGGAATTTGAGCAAGATAAGAGGATTTAGGCAGTGAAGTGCTAGAATCTATGCTCAAAGGAGACTCATGTAAAGTTGGATTTGTCTTAGGTACACAAGTTGATGCTGGAATTGTGTAACAAGGAGAAATTGGGACAACTGGTGATTCAATACATGTTTGGAGAAGGTCAACACAAGTAGATTTGTAGGTGCTATTACAACCACCTATCCTATCTTGAAGAGGTTTTCATGAAAAACCAAGAGTGGCTTTTGGAATCTTATTGATACACTCTTCTAGCTCTAGCAAACCATGGCATTTGGGAAGCCAAAGTGCTGTTGCACCCTCACAATAGCCTTGTGCTTTAAGAACATGCTTTGGGATCCAATGAGTAACAATCTGAGGTTTAGGCTTGGAAAAGATATGCTTTTTAGGAGGTTTAGCAACTA